>NW_027453939.1:0-118992 GCF_040206685.1 Ascaphus truei | reverse complement strand
ATTGTTTTCATACTGTACGTTGCATTCATTCTTTGGTATCTCTTACAAAATGGTTGAACTGAATCAGAAGTCATATGGTGACAAATTGTTATTATTATTATTATTATTATGATTCTAAATAATGTAAAGGTTGCTCAATAAACCGCTGCTGGTATTGACAAAAATCATCTGCCGAAACCCGGGATCGAACCAGGGACCTTTAGATCTTCAGTCTAACGCTCTCCCAACTGAGCTATTTCGGCTATGCATGATTTTTGGACAGGTGTCTGGAGCGGATCTGAAGCACAATGTTAGAGATAGGCCAGATAAGCTTCCTTGAAAAGGTGAATTTTCAGAGAGTCTGGGGGAATACAATATAAGACTTCATGGGAATAAGTGCAAACTGTAAACACTGTAAAATCTGGGGCATCCCTTCAATCTAGTACAATCTAGTATATATTATAATGCTTGAAACACTTTAAAATGTTGAATTTTTCCTTTTCTTGTTCACTGTATTGGCAAACGCAGCAAGGTAAACAAAAGAGAGTATTTGCTACAATCAATAGCACTAACAGGCTTCAGTGAAGTCATCATATCAATCAGTGATCTCATGTAAAAGTAGAATGTCTGGAAGGCCTGGCCCTACTGACTACACACCAAAAAAATTGGAGAATGCGGGCATCGATCCCGCTACCTCTTACATGCAAAGCAAGCGCTCTACCATGTGAGCTAATTCCCCTCTTACATGAAAGTGTGTCAGTGCTGGCTGCTTCACTTTCTGCAGGGCAAATCTGTCTGGGAACTTGCACTGCTGAATCCCAGTTATCAGACACAGCTGAATGTCCAGGGCTGTGGATGATTGGGTGAGAAGGAGAGTTGAATCATCGGAGCCCAGTAAGTAGACCCTTTGTCGCCACACTAGGCATCTTCCCTGGTTGTCTAGTGGTTAGGATTCGGCGCTCTCACCGCCGCGGCCCGGGTTCGATTCCCGGTCAGGGAAAGAAAGCTGATTCTTTTTTTGTTCATATCTTAAGTTACTGTTGACAGAAATGTCATTTTATTTCCCCCCATTGATTTTAGACTTGCGCAAACACATCTCTTGCTAATTCAATTCCGAAAACAGAAAGGATAATGGAAGTGACTGTAAGAATTGTATTCATTGCGCATGTCAATTGAAATATTGCAAGAAGAGAATGCGCTAGTCGGGGAAAGTTATACATACACACCTACATACTTATGAACATAAATTGCTTCAATATCATTTCTTAGCCGACATTTTGGTTTTATTTGAACATTTGTAGTAATTATAATCATACTCAATCAATTTATTATATTATGATGATTTCCAGTCACCAGGACTCAGGACGAGATTGCCACGGCCATTGAGTACCGCCACCTACCCCATCACACAAACACACACACACACACACACACAAAATGTATATTGGTAACAATAATTTAAAAAGGGGAATTAAAATGGCCGAAGTGGGCAATGTATAATTGTGTACAGATCCATAAACCGACCCCTGAGCATGTATATACCTATAAGCATGTACAGTGTTGTTTGTTACAGCGGTTTCCAAATTATTTCCATTTGAAAGATTTCATTTTTTCTGAAATGGAGCAAGCAAATTGTATGAAAATTGAACAAAAGTTACAAAAGAATACATGGATGTTTCGTATCCAGAGTCAGGTGGATGAGATGAGATGGGGACATGTTCATATTGTAACTGTACATTACTAAAAGAAGGCTTTTTTTTCTATACAGATAAGGTGTTTTAAAAAACATGCAATACACACTCACACACACAAATGCAAAACTGTAACTGTTTCATACGCTCATAATATACATTTTCTTTAACTGTGCACGCAATGTCTTGTATATAATGTATACCCTGTTCATGTATGTAACTGTACTTGTAACCATGTACTATTTGTTTTACTCTGTGCCCAGGACATACTTGAAAACGAGAGGTAACTCTCAATGTATTACTTCCTGGTAAAATATTTTATAAATAAATAAAATTCACACTCACACACACAAATGCAAAATGCACACACAAAAGCCAAAAAGATGGTACTGCAAACACTAATTAACACCAAAGGGATGTGCCTATTGCTAAAATATGAGCAGCAGCAGCAGCGGCAGCACCCCTGTTATCTATGGATGGGACTGATACCCCCTGCAGACACAGGCACACACACGCGCACACACGCGCACACACGCGCACACACGCGCACACACGCGCACACACGCGCACACACGCGCACACGCGCACACACGCACAGAGGGGTCTGTAGTGTGACAGGGCACGCCAGCTTCGCCACCAGGCACTCCTTCTTGAATTAAAATAAACCTATCTCCTTACCTCTTTGTGGATGCACCCTCTTTACCAACAAGAGGGACAGGACCAGCTCTCCTCAGCTTCCATTTACCCTTCCTTTCCTCTCTCACTTGAAAACTTTCTACCCCTGAGAGAGTGGGTGGGAGGGAGATAGAGCAAGAAACAGCGCCCCCAAAACCTGTCTCCATTAACAGCAGAAGCAGCACAGGCTTCTGTCCCTCTGCTCCTCTCCTCTCCTCTCACTCCATTCATTTGCATGGGAGGGAGGAGCCTCTCTCTCTCTCTCTCTCTCTCTCTCTCTCTCTCTCTCTCTCTCTCTCTCTCTCTCTCTCTCTCTCTCTCTCCTCTCTCTCTCTCTCTCTCTCTCTCTCTCTCTCTCTCTCTCTCTCTCTCTCTCTCTCTTCACCTAGCAGCCAGTATATGTGATGATGTCACAATGCGTCTCTAACATCACAGACATATGCTGACATCATCACACAGGCTGACTGGCCATTAAGAGACAGAGAGGCAGATAGAGACACACTGACAAATGCATACACTGAAGGCACAGGCAGCATGCAGCTTCTGCACCATAAAAGTACATTTGAATCAAAAAGAATGATGATGTCTTTTAAGTGTGGCTCTATTGAAGTTTTGGGGTGTAAGTGTCAAGACAATCTTGGCAAAAAACGGAGGCATCATTTTCAACCATTTAATCAATATGTGCTTTTAGATGACACTATCCTACATTCTGCATGGATATAATAATAATAATATTATTAAAAATAATATTATTAATAATAATAATAATAGATACCATGGGAAAATAATAGGAGACATAATGGAAATATTATCCAGTTTGTCACCATAAGGGGAATATACATAGCGCTTCACAGCAATAATACAAGTGACAAAACTGGAATATAATAAATATATGGCTAGGGATACAGTATCCTACAGTACATCTGTCATGGATATAATAATAAGAGACATCATGGGAAAATTATAGGAAACATAATGGTAAAAAGCGCTACAGACATAAAAGGAAAGATCCGGAAAAAGAGTTGCTGCTCCCCCGAAGAGCTTACAGTCTAAGTCTATACATAACAAGATACTATGTGTATCCATTTTGTGACCATTTCTGTCATCAGAAAATAGAAACAACATGCAGAACACATCCAACTTTGCTGCCATTTGCTCATTAAATATTTGACCAACACCAGTCTGTGAACTGTTGATGTTTAATGCTATGGTCACAAGCACAGCAGTATCGCCAATAATGCAAGACGGTTTTATGTATGTCTTCTTCGCGCTGAAGCCGGTGTCTCTTGGAGCTCTGGTGGAGGAACTATTCACCTGTCTTGATGTCTCAGAGCTTTCAGAGAGTAAAAAAACCTAGCAATAGTTGTAGTTATTTTGATGCCGCCTCATATAAACAAAATACAGCACACAATCCACTTTGCTTGCTCTCACTTATTGTATCATTTTGCCAATACCTATATGTGCAACACTGATTTTTAATGCTATTGTTTCATACTGTACGTTGCATTCATTCTTTGGTATCTCTTACAAAATGGTTGAACTGAATCAGAAGTCATATGGTGACAAATTGTTATTATTATTATTATTATTATTATGATTCTAAATAATGTAAAGGTTGCTCAATAAACCGCTGCTGGTTTTGACAAAATCATCTGCCGAAACCCGGGATCGAACCAGGGACCTTTAGATCTTCAGTCTAACGCTCTCCCAAACTGAGCTATTTCGGCTATGCATGATTTTTGGACAGGTGTCTGGAGCGGATCTGAAGCACAATGTTAGAGATAGGCCAGATAAGCTTCCTTGAAAAGGTGAATTTTCAGAGAGTCTGGGGGAATACAATATAAGACTTCATGGGAATAAGTGCAAACTGTAAACACTGTAAAATCTGGGGCATCCCTTCAATCTAGTACAATCTAGTATATATTATAATGCTTGAAACACTTTAAAATGTTGAATTTTTCCTTTTCTTGTTCACTGTATTGGCAAACGCAGCAAGGTAAACAAAAGAGAGTATTTGCTACAATCAATAGCACTAACAGGCTTCAGTGAAGTCATCATATCAATCAGTGATCTCATGTAAAAGTAGAATGTCTGGAAGGCCTGGCCCTACTGACTACACACCAAAAAAATTGGAGAATGCGGGCATCGATCCCGCTACCTCTTACATGCAAAGCAAGCGCTCTACCATGTGAGCTAATTCCCCTCTTACATGAAAGTGCGTCAGTGCTGGCTGCTTCACTTTCTGCAGGGCAAATCTGTCTGGGAACTTGCACTGCTGAATCCCAGTTATCAGACACAGCTGAATGTCCAGGGCTGTGGATGATTGGGTGAGAAGGAGAGTTGAATCATCGGAGCCCAGTAAGTAGACCCTTTGTCGCCATACTAGGCATCTTCCCTGGTTGTCTAGTGGTTAGGATTCGGCGCTCTCACCGCCGCGGCCCGGGTTCGATTCCCGGTCAGGGAAAGAAAGCTGATTCTTTTTTTGTTCATATCTTAAGTTACTGTTGACAGAAATGTCATTTTATTTCCCCCCATTGATTTTAGACTTGCGCAAACACATCTCTTGCTAATTCAATTCCGAAAACAGAAAGGATAATGGAAGTGACTGTAAGAATTGTATTCATTGCGCATGTCAATTGAAATATTGCAAGAAGAGAATGCGCTAGTCGGGGAAAGTTATACATACACACCTACATACTTATGAACATAAATTGCTTCAATATCATTTCTTAGCCGACATTTTGGTTTTATTTGAACATTTGTAGTAATTATAATCATACTCAATCAATTTATTATATTATGATGATTTCCAGTCACCAGGACTCAGGACGAGATTGCCACGGCCATTGAGTACCGCCACCTACCCCATCACACAAACACACACACACACACACAAAATGTATATTGGTAACAATAATTTAAAAAGGGGGAATTAAAATGGCCGAAGTGGGCAATGTATAATTGTGTACAGATCCATAAACCGACCCCTGAGCATGTATATACCTATAAGCATGTACAGTGTTGTTTGTTACAGCGGTTTCCAAATTATTTCCATTTGAAAGATTTCATTTTTCTGAAATGGAGCAAGCAAATTGTATGAAAATTGAACAAAAGTTACAAAAGAATACATGGATGTTTCGTATCCAGAGTCAGGTGGATGAGATGAGATGGGGACATGTTCATATTGTAACTGTACATTACTAAAAGAAGGCTTTTTTTTCTATACAGATAAGGTGTTTTAAAAAAACATGCAATACACACTCACACACACAAATGCAAAACTGTAACTGTTTCATACGCTCATAATATACATTTTCTTTAACTGTGCACGCAATGTCTTGTATATAATGTATACCCTGTTCATGTATGTAACTGTACTTGTAACCATGTACTATTTGTTTTACTCTGTGCCCAGGACATACTTGAAAACGAGAGGTAACTCTCAATGTATTACTTCCTGGTAAAATATTTTATAAATAAATAAAATGCACACTCACACACGCAAATGCAAAATGCACACACAAAAGCCAAAAAGATGGTACTGCAAACACTAATTAACACCAAAGGGATGTGCCTATTGCTAAAATATGAGCAGCAGCAGCAGCAGCAGCAGCGGCAGCACCCCTGTTATCTATGGATGGGACTGATACCCCCTGCAGACACAGGCACACACACGCGCACACACGCGCACACACGCGCACCACACGCGCACACACGCGCACACACGTGCACACACGCGCACACACGCACAGAGGGGTCTGTAGTGTGACAGGGCACGCCAGCTTCGCCACCAGGCACTCCTTCTTGAATTAAAATAAACCTATCTCCTTACCTCTTTGTGGATGCACCCTCTTTACCAACAAGAGGGACAGGACCAGCTCTCCTCAGCTTCCATTTCCCCTTCCTTTCCTCTCTCACTTGAAAACTTTCTACCCCTGAGAGAGTGGGTGGGAGGGAGATAGAGCAAGAAACAGCGCCCCAAAACCTGTCCCATTAACAGCAGAAGCAGCACAGGCTTCTGTCCCTCTGCTCCTCTCCTCTCCTCTCCTCTCACTCCATTCATTTGCATGGGAGGGAGGAGCCTCTCTCTCTCTCTCTCTCTCTCTCTCTCTCTCTCTCTCTCTCTCTCTCTCTCTCTCTCTCTCTCTCTCTCTCTCTCTCTCTCTCTCTCTCTCTCTCTCTCTCTCTCTCTCTCTCTCTCTCTCTCTTCACCTAGCAGCCAGTATATGTGATGATGTCACAATGCGTCTCTAACATCACAGACATATGCTGACATCATCACACAGGCTGACTGGCCATTAAGAGACAGAGAGGCAGATAGAGACACACTGACAAATGCATACACTGAAGGCACAGGCAGCATGCAGCTTCTGCACCATAAAAGTACATTTGAATCAAAAAGAATGATGATGTCTTTTAAGTGTGGCTCTATTGAAGTTTTGGGGTGTAAGTGTCAAGACAATCTTGGCAAAAAACGGAGGCATCATTTTCAACCATTTAATCAATATGTGCTTTTAGATGACACTATCCTACATTCTGCATGGATATAATAATAATAATATTATTAAAAATAATATTATTAATAATAATAATAATAGATACCATGGGAAAATAATAGGAGACATAATGGAAATATTATCCAGTTTGTCACCATAAGGGGAATATACATAGCGCTTCACAGCAATAATACAAGTGACAAAACTGGAATATAATAAATATATGGCTAGGGATACAGTATCCTACAGTACATCTGTCATGGATATAATAATAAGAGACATCATGGGAAAATTATAGGAAACATAATGGTAAAAAGCGCTACAGACATAAAAGGAAAGATCCGGAAAAAGAGTTGCTGCTCCCCCGAAGAGCTTACAGTCTAAGTCTATACATAACAAGATACTATGTGTATCCATTTTGTGACCATTTCTGTCATCAGAAAATAGAAACAACATGCAGAACACATCCAACTTTGCTGCCATTTGCTCATTAAATATTTTGACCAACACCAGTCTGTGAACTGTTGATGTTTAATGCTATGGTCACAAGCACAGCAGTATCGCCAATAATGCAAGACGGTTTTATGTATGTCTTCTTCGCGCTGAAGCCGGTGTCTCTTGGAGCTCTGGTGGAGGAACTATTCACCTGTCTTGATGTCTCAGAGCTTTCAGAGAGTAAAAAACCTAGCAATAGTTTAGTTATTTTGATGCCCGCCTCATATAAACAAAATACAGCACACAATCCACTTTGCTTGCTCTCACTTATTGTATCATTTTGCCAATACCTATATGTGCAACACTGATTTTTAATGCTATTGTTTCATACTGTACGTTGCATTCATTCTTTGGTATCTCTTACAAAATGGTTGAACTGAATCAGAAGTCATATGGTGACAAATTGTTATTATTATTATTATTATTATGATTCTAAATAATGTAAAGGTTGCTCAATAAACCGCTGCTGGTATTGACAAAATCATCTGCCGAAACCCGGGATCGAACCAGGGACCTTTAGATCTTCAGTCTAACGCTCTCCCAACTGAGCTATTTCGGCTATGCATGATTTTTGGGCAGGTGTCTGGAGCGGATCTGAAGCACAATGTTAGAGATAGGCCAGATAAGCTTCCTTGAAAAGGTGAATTTTCAGAGAGTCTGGGGGAATACAATATAAGACTTCATGGGAATAAGTGCAAACTGTAAACACTGTAAAATCTGGGGCATCCCTTCAATCTAGTACAATCTAGTATATATTATAATGCTTGAAACACTTTAAAATGTTGAATTTTTCCTTTTCTTGTTCACTGTATTGGCAAACGCAGCAAGGTAAACAAAAGAGAGTATTTGCTACAATCAATAGCACTAACAGGCTTCAGTGAAGTCATCATATCAATCAGTGATCTCATGTAAAAGTAGAATGTCTGGAAGGCCTGGCCCTACTGACTACACACCAAAAAACTTGGAGAATGCGGGCATCGATCCCGCTACCTCTTACATGCAAAGCAAGCGCTCTACCATGTGAGCTAATTCCCCTCTTACATGAAAGTGCGTCAGTGCTGGCTGCTTCACTTTCTGCAGGGCAAATCTGTCTGGGAACTTGCACTGCTGAATCCCAGTTATCAGACACAGCTGAATGTCCAGGGCTGTGGATGATTGGGT
Source organism: Ascaphus truei (assembly GCF_040206685.1). Classification (NCBI taxonomy): domain Eukaryota; kingdom Metazoa; phylum Chordata; class Amphibia; order Anura; family Ascaphidae; genus Ascaphus; species Ascaphus truei. The sequence continues at coordinate 110,495 of NW_027453939.1, read as the reverse complement.
GAGAAGGAGAGTTGAATCATCGGAGCCCAGTAAGTAGACCCTTTGTCGCCATACTAGGCATCTTCCCTGGTTGTCTAGTGGTTAGGATTCGGCGCTCTCACCGCCGCGGCCCGGGTTCGATTCCCGGTCAGGGAAAGAAAGCTGATTCTTTTTTTGTTCATATCTTAAGTTACTGTTGACAGAAATGTCATTTTATTTCCCCCCATTGATTTTAGACTTGCGCAAACACATCTCTTGCTAATTCAATTCCGAAAACAGAAAGGATAATGGAAGTGACTGTAAGAATTGTATTCATTGCGCATGTCAATTGAAATATTGCAAGAAGAGAATGCGCTAGTCGGGGAAAGTTATACATACACACCTACATACTTATGAACATAAATTGCTTCAATATCATTTCTTAGCCGACATTTTGGTTTTATTTGAACATTTGTAGTAATTATAATCATACTCAATCAATTTATTATATTATGATGATTTCCAGTCACCAGGACTCAGGACGAGATTGCCACGGCCATTGAGTACCGCCACCTACCCCATCACACAAACACACACACACACACACACACAAAATGTATATTGGTAACAATAATTTAAAAAGGGGGAATTAAAATGGCCGAAGTGGGCAATGTATAATTGTGTACAGATCCATAAACCGACCCCTGAGCATGTATATACCTATAAGCATGTACAGTGTTGTTTGTTACAGCGGTTTCCAAATTATTTCCATTTGAAAGATTTCATTTTTCTGAAATGGAGCAAGCAAATTGTATGAAAATTGAACAAAAGTTACAAAAGAATACATGGATGTTTCGTATCCAGAGTCAGGTGGATGAGATGAGATGGGGACATGTTCATATTGTAACTGTACATTACTAAAAGAAGGCTTTTTTTCTATACAGATAAGGTGTTTTAAAAAAACATGCAATACACACTCACACACACAAATGCAAAACTGTAACTGTTTCATACGCTCATAATATACATTTTCTTTAACTGTGCACGCAATGTCTTGTATATAATGTATACTCTGTTCATGTATGTAACTGTACTTGTAACCATGTACTATTTGTTTTACTCTGTGCCCAGGACATACTTGAAAACGAGAGGTAACTCTCAATGTATTACTTCCTGGTAAAATATTTTATAAATAAATAAAATGCACACTCACACACACAAATGCAAAATGCACACACAAAAGCCAAAAAGATGGTACTGCAAACACTAATTAACACCAAAGGGATGTGCCTATTGCTAAAATATGAGCAGCAGCAGCAGCGGCAGCACCCCTGTTATCTATGGATGGGACTGATACCCCCTGCAGACACAGGCACACACACGCGCACACACGCGCACACACGCGCACACACGCGCACACACGCGCACACACGCACAGAGGGGTCTGTAGTGTGACAGGGCACGCCAGCTTCGCCACCAGGCACTCCTTCTTGAATTAAAATAAACCTATCTCCTTACCTCTTTGTGGATGCACCCTCTTTACCAACAAGAGGGACAGGACCAGCTCTCCTCAGCTTCCATTTACCCTTCCTTTCCTCTCTCACTTGAAAACTTTCTACCCCTGAGAGAGTGGGTGGGAGGGAGATAGAGCAAGAAACAGCGCCCCAAAACCTGTCCCATTAACAGCAGAAGCAGCACAGGCTTCTGTCCCTCTGCTCCTCTCCTCTCACTCCATTCATTTGCATGGGAGGGAGGAGCCTCTCTCTCTCTCTCTCTCTCTCTCTCTCTCTCTCTCTCTCTCTCTCTCTCTCTCTCTCTCTTCACCTAGCAGCCAGTATATGTGATGATGTCACAATGCGTCTCTAACATCACAGACATATGCTGACATCATCACACAGGCTGACTGGCCATTAAGAGACAGAGAGGCAGATAGAGACACACTGACAAATGCATACACTGAAGGCACAGGCAGCATGCAGCTTCTGCACCATAAAAGTACATTTGAATCAAAAAGAATGATGATGTCTTTTAAGTGTGGCTCTATTGAAGTTTTGGGGTGTAAGTGTCAAGACAATCTTGGCAAAAAACGGAGGCATCATTTTCAACCATTTAATCAATATGTGCTTTTAGATGACACTATCCTACATTCTGCATGGATATAATAATAATAATATTATTAAAAATAATATTAATAATAATAATAATAATAATAGATACCATGGGAAAATAATAGGAGACATAATGGAAATATTATCCAGTTTGTCACCATAAGGGGAATATACATAGCGCTTCACAGCAATAATACAAGTGACAAAACTGGAATATAATAAATATATGGCTAGGGATACAGTATCCTACAGTACATCTGTCATGGATATAATAATAAGAGACATCATGGGAAAATTATAGGAAACATAATGGTAAAAAGCGCTACAGACATAAAAGGAAAGATCCGGAAAAAGAGTTGCTGCTCCCCCGAAGAGCTTACAGTCTAAGTCTATACATAACAAGATACTATGTGTATCCATTTTGTGACCATTTCTGTCATCAGAAAATAGAAACAACATGCAGAACACATCCAACTTTGCTGCCATTTGCTCATTAAATATTTTGACCAACACCAGTCTGTGAACTGTTGATGTTTAATGCTATGGTCACAAGCACAGCAGTATCGCCAATAATGCAAGACGGTTTTATGTATGTCTTCTTCGCGCTGAAGCCGGTGTCTCTTGGAGCTCTGGTGGAGGAACTATTCACCTGTCTTGATGTCTCAGAGCTTTCAGAGAGTAAAAAACCTAGCAATAGTTTAGTTATTTTGATGCCCGCCTCATATAAACAAAATACAGCACACAATCCACTTTGCTTGCTCTCACTTATTGTATCATTTTGCCAATACCTATATGTGCAACACTGATTTTTAATGCTATTGTTTCATACTGTACGTTGCATTCATTCTTTGGTATCTCTTACAAAATGGTTGAACTGAATCAGAAGTCATATGGTGACAAATTGTTATTATTATTATTATTATTATGATTCTAAATAATGTAAAGGTTGCTCAATAAACCGCTGCTGGTATTGACAAAATCATCTGCCGAAACCCGGGATCGAACCAGGGACCTTTAGATCTTCAGTCTAACGCTCTCCCAACTGAGCTATTTCGGCTATGCATGATTTTTGGGCAGGTGTCTGGAGCAGATCTGAAGCACAATGTTAGAGATAGGCCAGATAAGCTTCCTTGAAAAGGTGAATTTTCAGAGAGTCTGGGGGAATACAATATAAGACTTCATGGGAATAAGTGCAAACTGTAAACACTGTAAAATCTGGGGCATCCCTTCAATCTAGTACAATCTAGTATATATTATAATGCTTGAAACACTTTAAAATGTTGAATTTTTCCTTTTCTTGTTCACTGTATTGGCAAACGCAGCAAGGTAAACAAAAGAGAGTATTTGCTACAATCAATAGCACTAACAGGCTTCAGTGAAGTCATCATATCAATCAGTGATCTCATGTAAAAGTATGACCAAGGAGGCGCGAGCTTCCCCCCCCCCCCTTTCCTATGAACCCTCTACATAAAGACATACAAATAACAAGAGGACACATATATGGAGGTAAAAGGCCGCGGCTTATTTATTAACACCAATGGGGATAGCGTACCACCTGTCCGCGCCAGAATGCTCAGAGCTGGGCAACGCAAAGGGGGCACCCGGAAGTACGTCCCGGTGACCTGCCCCCTCGCTTCAAACCCCCCGATAACCAGCCCCGAGCCACTTCTGGGGAACAAGCACCTACCCCCCCCCCCAACTGCCGCCGCGACAAAGCAATTGGTCCACTGACCCCTCCATCATAATCTTTTCTTCCTTGTTTCAAATATACTCTTATTTATCTGCAAAATAAAGAAATGTTAACACGGAAAACAAAATTTTTTTTTTTTTTTTTTTTAAACTTAAGTCAAAAGGGATGGGTGGGTGGGAAACAGTTTGAACGCCAAGGAACAAGTGGCAGTTGCTTGTTCCTTGGCTCTATTTGAAAACTAACTGCCCCAACTGCCTTCTCCGATCGCGCACGCGACCAACAGCCTAGCTGGGGGGGGGGGGGGGCCGCACCCCCCGGTCAATAGCTGTAGCCACCCATGCGGGCTAGGCCAGCTCTATGACCAAGGAGGCGCGAGCTTCCCCCCCCCCCCCTTTCCTATGAACCCTCTACATAAAGACATACAAATAACAAGAGGACACATATATGGAGGTAAAAGGCCGCGGCTTATTTATTAACACCAATGGGGATAGCGTACCACCTGTCCGCGCCAGAATGCTCAGAGCTGGGCAACGCAAAGGGGGCACCCGGAAGTACGTCCCGGTGACCTGCCCCCTCGCTTCAAACCCCCCGATAACCAGCCCCGAGCCACTTCTGGGGAACAAGCACCTACCCCCCCCCCCAACTGCCGCCACCAACGGGCCTGTTTAACCCCCTTAAATCAGACCCGTACCGCCATACCCCTTATGACCTCTTCCAATCCTTCCTGTAACTCATTATTAAACATGTCCACCCCGACATCCGACAACTGTACCCCATCTTCCCTAAACCATCCACCCAATTTAAAACTAAACTGCGGGTGACGAATGACCCAACCCCCACATTGAACCACGAAATTCCCCACCTTCCTGTTTAACCTCTTCCTCGTCTTGTTGACTTTCCCCGGGATACGCGCACCTTTCCAAACCAACCTGCATATTATCTCGGACCAAACTAATTGCACCCCTGGCCAAAACGTTAACATGCGCGCCAAATCTAGCTTAATCTGCTGAAATAAATCAATCGACCGCAATTTTGCCACATCATTACCCCCAACATGAATAATGATGATATCCGGTGCCCTCCTACCCCTGGCCCTAGAAATTAACAGCGGAAAAAGCCGTCCCCACCGCATCCCTCTCATCCCCCACCACGTTACCTCCACCTGCTCCATACTCAACCCTAAATTCTTTCCGTAGGGGCGCGAATTCGCCCTCTTCCCCGCCCAGTGTACCATTGAATCTCCCACGATCCAAACTACCACGAAATCTGAGGAGGCAAAAACATGGTGGGAAAAAAGAAAAACAACGGCAAAGTGTTTAATCTAGCGCAACATTCTCCCCTACCAAATCCGGCCTGATGTATGTCCGGTAACTGTCTGACTTCCAGCGCCCAATCCTCCGTATCTTTGCTACCGCGAGACCAACGCGTGCTGCTTCCGTCGCTGCCCCAATGCGAAAAGAATGCGTTCCATACTGCCCCCCTTCTAACCCTTGCTGCTTGAGACACATCCGAAAGACCCGCAAATATTGAAACCTTGACAATGCCCCCCCGTTCTGGTGCACTAACAGTGGACCCCCTTGTTCTGGCCTAATGGCCAAATAATCGTCCAACGCTTTTGCTGGGCACACCACATTTCCAGGCAAGCCCTTCAACAAGATCCACGCTCCCTTTCCTTTCTGATCCGTTTTAGACCTCCGTACCAGCAACCTCACCAAACCTTCTCCTAAACTTACGTCAGCCCGCTGCAAGCCACCCCCTCCTTTCTTGGATACACAAACCAATTCACCTGCTCGCAGAGCTGCAAAAAATGCTATGATGAATGTGACCTTAAAAAGTACTGCCTCAAAACTGGAAGAGCATACCACGTCTGTGGCCCGCAACAAACCTTCCAAAATTACCGGCGTCACTGGTCTTCTGCCATCCCTGCTAGTTATCCCTTTAACCATGCCTGCTAGCACCTTCCTTACCACAAAACACTTGGACACATCAACCCTACCATTCAGCCTAAGGAAGAACGATATACCCGCCATCTTTCTCCCTATGGATCCACCAGCTAAACCCTTTTCCCTCAAACTCATCATGTGACCCAGCAAAATGTCTACCTCCGAGATCTTTTCTCCAGCCAACCTTTCCGCCTCCCGAAATTCTCGCCAAGCAGCCACATAAGCACCCCACGTACCCGGGGCGAGAGACGCCTTGATTAAATCAATCACACCTCCGTTACCAGATCCCACAAGACTGCTGGGCACCGTTCGCCCTGGGTCTCCGCCCCCGGTGCCAACCTCCGAAACAGCTCCATCTGCAAACGTGATAATGCATCAGCAATGTTGTTCTCCACCCCAGGAACATGCCTAGCCTTGAAACCTATATTAAGCTGTAAACACCGTAACACAAAATGCCTCAACAGAACCAACACTGGTGGGGACCGTGAACCAAAATTATTCACAGCCTCCACCACACCCAAGTTGTCGGACCAAAACGTCACCTCCCTGTTAGCAAACTTGTCCCCCCAAAGATGTACAGCCACTAGTAAAGGGAAAAGTTCCAAAAATGTCAGATTCCTGATAAGCTGAGTCCCTCGCCAATGCTCTGGCCATTCCTCCGCACACCAAGCTCCATTAAAATATGCACCAAACCCTACTGACCCAGCCGCATCCGTAAATAGCTGCAGCTCATCGTTCCGCGCTGGACGCCCCCTCCACAACGTCCTTCCGTTGTAACTCTGTAAGAATTCTTGCCACACTGCCAAATCCTTCCGAATATCTGTTGTGACCCGAATGAAATGGTTGGGACGCCTTACCCCCGCTGTAGCTGCTGACAAGCGCCTGGAAAACACCCTTCCCACAGGCATAATGCGAGCTGCAAACACCAGATGGCCCATCAAAACCTGAAACTGTCTTAATGAGGCCTTCCTAAGAAGCATGAAATCCTTTATCATACTCTCCAAAGCAACTAACTTCTCAGGAGGTAACCTATATTCCCTGTTCACTGAATCAATTACTATGCCCAGAAAACTGAGAGTGGTCGTGGGTGCCACTGTTTTTTCATTCGCCAAAGGAACCCCAAATTCGCGCGCCATGGCTGAAAAATGAAAAAGCCACCTTGCGCACAAATCAGACCCCTGCGGACCAACGAAAAGGAAATCATCCAAATAATGTATGATCCCTGCTGCCTGCACCCTTTTGCGGACCACCCACTCCAAAAATGTGCTGAATGTTTCAAAATAAAAACAAGACAATGCACAACCCATAGGTAAACAAAGGTCAACAAAATAACGCCCTTCCAACATACAGCCCAATAAATGAAAACAATCTGGATGTACCGGCAAAAGTCTGAAAGCTGACTTAACGTCTGCCTTCGCCATCAATGCCCCCTGCCCCATCCTTCCCACCAAAGCCGCCGCTTGATCAAAAGTGGCGTAGCTTACGGAGCATAAGTCCCTATCTATCCCATCATTAACTGACGACCCTTTCGGGTAAGACAGATGTTGAATTAACCTGAAAGCCCCCGCCTCCTTTTTCGGAACCACTCCCAACGGTGACACCCTAAGATTTTTCAGTGGCGGGGAAAGGAAAGGACCTGCCATTCTGCCCAACTCAATCTCTTTATCAATTTTTTCTTTTGCCACATCCCCATTCAACCTGACCGACTTCAAATTCCTCTCGCCACCCGATCCCTCCTGATACTCAAAGGGGATCCTGAATCCTTCCTTAAACCCCTCTCGTAATAAGCTAGCTGCCCGTTTATTGGGGTATTTTTCCAGCCAAGGCGCCATTGCCTCTGCTGAAACTGGCGTTCCCGCCTTCCTGAACAGCCTGCTGTCCTGCTCCCCTGAAACCCTTACTGTCTTTCTTAAAGCACTTTGATTTGGGATGCTGACCCCCGCACCCAGCGCAAGTATGTTGGAATCTACAATTCTCAAATTTGCATCTTGACTCGTTGTAACGCCAACATACCCCCGACTGCTTCCCACCTGCACGCCCTCTCCCTGATGTGCGCACCTGAAAATGCTCCCGCCAGACCCCTTTGAGGCTATTTGACCCACGAAAAGACGACCCCCCTCCCCCTGAAATGTGCTCCAAGTACAAATCCACATCCTTACAATTCCATGTAACCACACCTTTATTAGCTTCCATACTCTGCCTAAACTCCACATCATAGGCCCACCATCCCATACCCCCGTGTTTCTGAAACGCTTTTCTAATCGTATCCTGATATTTAAAAAGCGCCGAGCATAACTGCGGATCCTTTTCCCCCGCAACGCCCGCCAAAATCCCAAATGCCTGCGACCAATTACTGAACGTGCGAGGAAAAAGACGCTTTTCAACATCCTCCTTTTTAGCCTCCCCCTTCTTTTCGGATTTAGCTACCGCTTCATTGTAACCCGGAAGCAATGACAAAATCTCAACGTAATCGCCCGCCCAAATCTTTTCCTTTACTTCCTTTGACAAATGCACGCCTAAGGAACGTGATATGGTCGTACATGAGTCCCCATAGGCCGCATCCGGCAGCCTTTTTGAACCTGCCAATGGCCTTCCGAGCCCTGTCCCCTGCCCAGCACCTGAATTCACCACCGGATGCTCACCTAACAAACTAACAACTGCCGTTACATCAGCTCCTTGCCCCGCCACCTGCACCGGCAATGCTGTGGCCGATGCCAACGCCTCTTGCATAACTTTCGGCACTGTGTTAAGGGTACAACCTGCTGTACTCTCCACACCCAAAGACACCTGAGCCAACTCTCCACCCACTGTTCCACGGTTGCTCCCCCCGTCAAGCACTGAATCTGACCCCCCCTGTCGTTCGCTTGACTTGCATGCCTCCACTGCTTGCTTATTGGATAATAACGTTGTCATTGGCAATAAAGCTAACTGAACGCCCTTAACCACCGCACTAATCATTCTTGCCTCGGCATTGCCCGCTAACCCCAACTCCAACACCTGTGGCCCAGGGGAGCTAACAATGCCCGGCAAGGTAACGCCCTTATTTCCCAAACAAGCAACTCTTTTTCGCTTACCCTTCGATGCCCCAGTCCCCGGCGGTGTTTTGACCCGCCTGTCGGGACCTGCCCCAAGACCCTTGTCCTCCAAGCCTCTGACAGCAAGCTCAACCCGAGGCCCGGACCGCTTGCGAGCCGTGGACGACGTACCAGCGCCACGAAGCGAGGTCGACCGCGTCCCGGCCGTTCCAGATTTACCTGTAAATGAGGAAGCAAATATTCAATTATGCTAACCTTTGTTCCTGAATAAACTTTTTTTTTTTTTTTTTTTATATTACCAACCATCCTTTGCCAGTCCTCCTTTCACCAGTAACCGGCTATGTCGAGCATGTCGGCCCCCTCCCAAAATCCCCCTCCTTCTTTTTTTTTTTTTTTTTTTTTTTTTATGGGAGAAAGGGAACACTTGTCCACCTACTGCTCGCCTCCAACCATGCTCTTGTTTTTTTTTTTTTTTTTTTTTTAATAAGGTTGGGACCCATGTCCCACCCCTGTTTTTCCAGGGACCCATGTCCCACCCTTGTTTTTTTTTTTTTTTTTTTTTTTTTTTTTTTTTTTTTTTTGTGGGGACCCATGTCCAACACTTGTTTTTTGTGGGGACCCATGTCCCACACCTGTTTTTGTGGAGACCCATGTCCCACCCCTGTTTTTTCAAGGGGCCCATGTCCCACACCTGTTTTCGTGGGGACCCATGTCCAACACTTGTTTTTGTGGGGACCCATGTCCCACACCTGTTTTTTGTGGGGACCCATGTCCCACACCTGTTTTTGTGGAGACCCATGTCCCGCCCCTGCTTTTTCCAGGGGCCCATGTCCCACACCTGTTTTCGTGGGGACCCATGTCCAAAACTTGTTTTTGTAGGGACCCATGTCCCACACCTGTTCATGTGGGGACCCATCACCCAGGCTCCTCCCAAAAGTCACCCAGCCTTCAACCAAATAGGATGTGATTTCCAAAAACTCCGCCATGACATACCCTTCTGCACCACCAACGCCTCCCGTGCTCCGTAACTAGGACCCCCTTCATCACTTGATGATGGCCACGCCTCAGCGCAGGTAGCATGGGAACCGCCCTGTCCTCTCGCGTCTTCACGACTGCCCAAACTTCCTTGATCACTCCCAGCTTTCAGCACTAGTGCACACATCTGTTTTTGAAACCATCCTTCCTCATGGTTGTGCGCCTCCGCCAAAAGCTGCATGGTGCTGACCTGAAAGGACATCGCTACTAACGCTGTAATTTTATCCAATGGCTCGTCAAACACTGGTTTAATTCCACCACTTAAATCCTGCCAGCAAACTACTCTTGAACTCTTGCCTGGCCGATCTTCCACGAAAACCAGTTCACTTGAATAGACTTAGAAACCGCTCTAAAGCTGTAATAACATAAAAATCCCGCATTAATGCTTATATCTTTAGCACCTTAACACCCCCCACCTCCATCCATTACCGCTAACATCCAACCAACCATTGCTGTCATTTTTTTTTTTTTTTTTTTAAGTATGGTGTCACCCACGACACGAAAAACCTTAGCATTGTCTTCCATTAACCACAACCAAGACCAACCTCAAAAGACTCTTTTTTTTTTTTTTTTTTTTTAAAACCTTTTTTTTTTTTTTTTTTTTTTTTTAAAACCTTTTTTTTTTTTTTTTTTTTTAATATACATTTTTATTTATTTCATTATTTATTTAATTATTTATTTATTTATTTTTTTAAATGGACAGCCCCACCTGACCACCTCCCACTGTTTAAAAGAGTGGAAAAGAAAAAAGGGGGGGGGAAGGAAGAGGGCCAATATCTCCCCAAGGAGGAGGGAGGAGGGGGGGGCAAAAGCCCTCCATTCCAGCCAAACCACCAACAGCCCCCTCCCCCAGCCGTAACAACAGCCTTGCCCCCAGCCCCCCCCAAAAAACCCCACCCCCTGATCATCGTCAGGAGGCGGAACCACATGACACTCATGTTCCCTTGCCAATTAACCCAACCGCACGGCTAAGCGTGGGCTGGGCGAGCCTCTCTTCCCCCCCCCAGCCACACAAGCGGCCATAATAGGAGAACAGGAACAGGGCTCGCAAACGGCGAACTCGCAAACCTCCTCCTCCAAGCCGGTGCGCCTTCTTCGCGCAACAGCCCCAGGTAGGAGTCACTCTCCTCGTCATTCTCCCTCCTCCCCCCGCCGCTGCCACTAATAGAAAACGCATGACACAAAAAAGGCAGGACAAAAACCTATCCTTCCCGCAATCCCCCCCCCCAAGCACCGGCACAACCGGCAAAAACACACGGGGGGGGGGGGCGGAGGGTCCCTCAACACGACGAAGGAAGGGAGGAACAACAGCCTTCTTGCAATCCCCCCCCCCCCCCCCGGGCACCGGCAAAAAAACGGCAAAAACACACGGGAGGGGGGGGAGCCGGAGGGTCCCTCACCACGAGGAGGGAAGGGAAAATCCCTCACCCCGGGAGGGGGGTCAAAACCACTTAAAAAACCTACTAAACACAGGAGAAGAGAGGAGAGTGTCCAAACAGTTTGAACGCCAAGGAACAAGTGGCAGTTGCTTGTTCCTTGGCTCTATTTGAAAACTAACTGCCCCAACTGCCTTCTCCGATCGCGCACGCGACCAACAGCCTAGCTGGGGGGGGGGGGGCCGCACCCCCCGGTCAATAGCTGTAGCCACCCATGCGGGCTAGGCCAGCTCTAGAATGTCTGGAAGGCCTGGCCCTACTGACTACACACCAAAAAACTTGGAGAATGCGGGCATCGATCCCGCTACCTCTTACATGCAAAGCAAGCGCTCTACCATGTGAGCTAATTCCCCTCTTACATGAAAGTGCGTCAGTGCTGGCTGCTTCACTTTCTGCAGGGCAAATCTGTCTGGGAACTTGCACTGCTGAATCCCAGTTATCAGACACAGCTGAATGTCCAGGGCTGTGGATGATTGGGTGAGAAGGAGAGTTGAATCATCGGAGCCCAGTAAGTAGACCCTTTGTCGCCATACTAGGCATCTTCCCTGGTTGTCTAGTGGTTAGGATTCGGCGCTCTCACCGCCGCGGCCCGGGTTCGATTCCCGGTCAGGGAAAGAAAGCTGATTCTTTTTTTGTTCATATCTTAAGTTACTGTTGACAGAAATGTCATTTTATTTCCCCCCATTGATTTTAGACTTGCGCAAACCCATCTCTTGCTAATTCAATTCCGAAAACAGAAAGGATAATGGAAGTGACTGTAAGAATTGTATTCATTGCGCATGTCAATTGAAATATTGCAAGAAGAGAATGCGCTAGTCGGGGAAAGTTATACATACACACCTACATACTTATGAACATAAATTGCTTCAATATCATTTCTTAGCCGACATTTTGGTTTTATTTGAACATTTGTAGTAATTATAATCATACTCAATCAATTTATTATATTATGATGATTTCCAGTCACCAGGACTCAGGACGAGATTGCCACGGCCATTGAGTACCGCCACCTACCCCATCACACAAACACACACACACACACACACACAAAATGTATATTGGTAACAATAATTTAAAAAGGGGGAATTAAAATGGCCGAAGTGGGCAATGTATAATTGTGTACAGATCCATAAACCGACCCCTGAGCATGTATATACCTATAAGCATGTACAGTGTTGTTTGTTACAGCGGTTTCCAAATTATTTCCATTTGAAAGATTTCATTTTTCTGAAATGGAGCAAGCAAATTGTATGAAAATTGAACAAAAGTTACAAAAGAATACATGGATGTTTCGTATCCAGAGTCAGGTGGATGAGATGAGATGGGGACATGTTCATATTGTAACTGTACATTACTAAAAGAAGGCTTTTTTTCTATACAGATAAGGTGTTTTAAAAAAACATGCAATACACACTCACACACACAAATGCAAAACTGTAACTGTTTCATACGCTCATAATATACATTTTCTTTAACTGTGCACGCAATGTCTTGTATATAATGTATACTCTGTTCATGTATGTAACTGTACTTGTAACCATGTACTATTTGTTTTACTCTGTGCCCAGGACATACTTGAAAACGAGAGGTAACTCTCAATGTATTACTTCCTGGTAAAATATTTTATAAATAAATAAAATGCACACTCACACACACAAATGCAAAATGCACACACAAAAGCCAAAAAGATGGTACTGCAAACACTAATTAACACCAAAGGGATGTGCCTATTGCTAAAATATGAGCAGCAGCAGCAGCGGCAGCACCCCTGTTATCTATGGATGGGACTGATACCCCCTGCAGACACAGGCACACACACGCGCACACACGCGCACACACGCGCACACACGCGCACACACGCGCACACACGCGCACACACGCACAGAGGGGTCTGTAGTGTGACAGGGCACGCCAGCTTCGCCACCAGGCACTCCTTCTTGAATTAAAATAAACCTATCTCCTTACCTCTTTGTGGATGCACCCTCTTTACCAACAAGAGGGACAGGACCAGCTCTCCTCAGCTTCCATTTACCCTTCCTTTCCTCTCTCACTTGAAAACTTTCTACCCCTGAGAGAGTGGGTGGGAGGGAGATAGAGCAAGAAACAGCGCCCCAAAACCTGTCCCATTAACAGCAGAAGCAGCACAGGCTTCTGTCCCTCTGCTCCTCTCCTCTCACTCCATTCATTTGCATGGGAGGGAGGAGCCTCTCTCTCTCTCTCTCTCTCTCTCTCTCTCTCTCTCTCTCTCTCTCTCTTCACCTAGCAGCCAGTATATGTGATGATGTCACAATGCGTCTCTAACATCACAGACATATGCTGACATCATCACACAGGCTGACTGGCCATTAAGAGACAGAGAGGCAGATAGAGACACACTGACAAATGCATACACTGAAGGCACAGGCAGCATGCAGCTTCTGCACCATAAAAGTACATTTGAATCAAAAAGAATGATGATGTCTTTTAAGTGTGGCTCTATTGAAGTTTTGGGGTGTAAGTGTCAAGACAATCTTGGCAAAAAACGGAGGCATCATTTTCAACCATTTAATCAATATGTGCTTTTAGATGACACTATCCTACATTCTGCATGGATATAATAATAATAATATTATTAAAAATAATATTAATAATAATAATAATAATAATAGATACCATGGGAAAATAATAGGAGACATAATGGAAATATTATCCAGTTTGTCACCATAAGGGGAATATACATAGCGCTTCACAGCAATAATACAAGTGACAAAACTGGAATATAATAAATATATGGCTAGGGATACAGTATCCTACAGTACATCTGTCATGGATATAATAATAAGAGACATCATGGGAAAATTATAGGAAACATAATGGTAAAAAGCGCTACAGACATAAAAGGAAAGATCCGGAAAAAGAGTTGCTGCTCCCCCGAAGAGCTTACAGTCTAAGTCTATACATAACAAGATACTATGTGTATCCATTTTGTGACCATTTCTGTCATCAGAAAATAGAAACAACATGCAGAACACATCCAACTTTGCTGCCATTTGCTCATTAAATATTTTGACCAACACCAGTCTGTGAACTGTTGATGTTTAATGCTATGGTCACAAGCACAGCAGTATCGCCAATAATGCAAGACGGTTTTATGTATGTCTTCTTCGCGCTGAAGCCGGTGTCTCTTGGAGCTCTGGTGGAGGAACTATTCACCTGTCTTGATGTCTCAGAGCTTTCAGAGAGTAAAAAACCTAGCAATAGTTTAGTTATTTTGATGCCCGCCTCATATAAACAAAATACAGCACACAATCCACTTTGCTTGCTCTCACTTATTGTATCATTTTGCCAATACCTATATGTGCAACACTGATTTTTAATGCTATTGTTTCATACTGTACGTTGCATTCATTCTTTGGTATCTCTTACAAAATGGTTGAACTGAATCAGAAGTCATATGGTGACAAATTGTTATTATTATTATTATTATTATGATTCTAAATAATGTAAAGGTTGCTCAATAAACCGCTGCTGGTATTGACAAAATCATCTGCCGAAACCCGGGATCGAACCAGGGACCTTTAGATCTTCAGTCTAACGCTCTCCCAACTGAGCTATTTCGGCTATGCATGATTTTTGGGCAGGTGTCTGGAGCAGATCTGAAGCACAATGTTAGAGATAGGCCAGATAAGCTTCCTTGAAAAGGTGAATTTTCAGAGAGTCTGGGGGAATACAATATAAGACTTCATGGGAATAAGTGCAAACTGTAAACACTGTAAAATCTGGGGCATCCCTTCAATCTAGTACAATCTAGTATATATTATAATGCTTGAAACACTTTAAAATGTTGAATTTTTCCTTTTCTTGTTCACTGTATTGGCAAACGCAGCAAGGTAAACAAAAGAGAGTATTTGCTACAATCAATAGCACTAACAGGCTTCAGTGAAGTCATCATATCAATCAGTGATCTCATGTAAAAGTAGAATGTCTGGAAGGCCTGGCCCTACTGACTACACACCAAAAAACTTGGAGAATGCGGGCATCGATCCCGCTACCTCTTACATGCAAAGCAAGCGCTCTACCATGTGAGCTAATTCCCCTCTTACATGAAAGTGCGTCAGTGCTGGCTGCTTCACTTTCTGCAGGGCAAATCTGTCTGGGAACTTGCACTGCTGAATCCCAGTTATCAGACACAGCTGAATGTCCAGGGCTGTGGATGATTGGGTGAGAATGATTGGGTGAGAAGGAGAGTTGAATCATCGGAGCCCAGTAAGTAGACCCTTTGTCGCCATACTAGGCATCTTCCCTGGTTGTCTAGTGGTTAGGATTCGGCGCTCTCACCGCCGCGGCCCGGGTTCGATTCCCGGTCAGGGAAAGAAAGCTGATTCTTTTTTTGTTCATATCTTAAGTTACTGTTGACAGAAATGTCATTTTATTTCCCCCCATTGATTTTAGACTTGCGCAAACACATCTCTTGCTAATTCAATTCCGAAAACAGAAAGGATAATGGAAGTGACTGTAAGAATTGTATTCATTGCGCATGTCAATTGAAATATTGCAAGAAGAGAATGCGCTAGTCGGGGGAAAGTTATACATACACACCTACATACTTATGAACATAAATTGCTTCAATATCATTTCTTAGCCGACATTTTGGTTTTATTTGAACATTTGTAGTAATTATAATCATACTCAATCAATTTATTATATTATGATGATTTCCAGTCACCAGGACTCAGGACGAGATTGCCACGGCCATTGAGTACCGCCACCTACCCCATCACACAAACACACACACACACACACACACACAAAATGTATATTGGTAACAATAATTTAAAAAGGGGGAATTAAAATGGCCGAAGTGGGCAATGTATAATTGTGTACAGATCCATAAACCGACCCCTGAGCATGTATATACCTATAAGCATGTACAGTGTTGTTTGTTACAGCGGTTTCCAAATTATTTCCATTTGAAAGATTTCATTTTTCTGAAATGGAGCAAGCAAATTGTATGAAAATTGAACAAAAGTTACAAAAGAATACATGGATGTTTCGTATCCAGAGTCAGGTGGATGAGATGAGATGGGGACATGTTCATATTGTAACTGTACATTACTAAAAGAAGGCTTTTTTTCTATACAGATAAGGTGTTTTAAAAAAACATGCAATACACACTCACACACACAAATGCAAAACTGTAACTGTTTCATACGCTCATAATATACATTTTCTTTAACTGTGCACGCAATGTCTTGTATATAATGTATACCCTGTTCATGTATGTAACTGTACTTGTAACCATGTACTATTTGTTTTACTCTGTGCCCAGGACATACTTGAAAACGAGAGGTAACTCTCAATGTATTACTTCCTGGTAAAATATTTTATAAATAAATAAAATGCACACTCACACACACAAATGCAAAATGCACACACAAAAGCCAAAAAGATGGTACTGCAAACACTAATTAACACCAAAGGGATGTGCCTATTGCTAAAATATGAGCAGCAGCAGCAGCAGCAGCGGCAGCACCCCTGTTATCTATGGATGGGACTGATACCCCCTGCAGACACAGGCACACACACGCGCACACACGCGCACACACGCGCACACACGCGCACACACGCGCACACACGCGCACACACGCACAGAGGGGTCTGTAGTGTGACAGGGCACGCCAGCTTCGCCACCAGGCACTCCTTCTTGAATTAAAATAAACCTATCTCCTTACCTCTTTGTGGATGCACCCTCTTTACCAACAAGAGGGACAGGACCAGCTCTCCTCAGCTTCCATTTACCCTTCCTTTCCTCTCTCACTTGAAAACTTTCTACCCCTGAGAGAGTGGGTGGGAGGGAGATAGAGCAAGAAACAGCGCCCCAAAACCTGTCCCATTAACAGCAGAAGCAGCACAGGCTTCTGTCCCTCTGCTCCTCTCCTCTCCTCTCACTCCATTCATTTGCATGGGAGGGAGGAGCCTCTCTCTCTCTCTCTCTCTCTCTCTCTCTCTCTCTCTCTCTCTCTCTCTCTCTCTCTCTCTCTCTCTCTCTCTCTCTCTCTCTCTCTCTCTCTCTCTCTTCACCTAGCAGCCAGTATATGTGATGATGTCACAATGCGTCTCTAACATTACAGACATATGCTGACATCATCACACAGGCTGACTGGCCATTAAGAGACAGAGAGGCAGATAGAGACACACTGACAAATGCATACACTGAAGGCACAGGCAGCATGCAGCTTCTGCACCATAAAAGTACATTTGAATCAAAAGAATGATGATGTCTTTTAAGTGTGGCTCTATTGAAGTTTTGGGGTGTAAGTGTCAAGACAATCTTGGCAAAAAAACGGAGGCATCATTTTCAACCATTTAATCAATATGTGCTTTTAGATGACACTATCCTACATTCTGCATGGATATAATAATAATAATATTATTAAAAATAATATTATTAATAATAATAATAATAGATACCATGGGAAAATAATAGGAGACATAATGGAAATATTATCCAGTTTGTCACCATAAGGGGAATATACATAGCGCTTCACAGCAATAATACAAGTGACAAAACTGGAATATAATAAATATATGGCTAGGGATACAGTATCCTACAGTACATCTGTCATGGATATAATAATAAGAGACATCATGGGAAAATTATAGGAAACATAATGGTAAAAAGCGCTACAGACATAAAAGGAAAGATCCGGAAAAAGAGTTGCTGCTCCCCCGAAGAGCTAACAGTCTAAGTCTATACATAACAAGATACTATGTGTATCCATTTTGTGACCATTTCTGTCATCAGAAAATAGAAACAACATGCAGAACACATCCAACTTTGCTGCCATTTGCTCATTAAATATTTTGACCAACACCAGTCTGTGAACTGTTGATGTTTAATGCTATGGTCACAAGCACAGCAGTATCGCCAATAATGCAAGACGGTTTTATGTATGTCTTCTTCGCGCTGAAGCCGGTGTCTCTTGGAGCTCTGGTGGAGGAACTATTCACCTGTCTTGATGTCTCAGAGCTTTCAGAGAGTAAAAAACCTAGCAATAGTTTAGTTATTTTGATGCCCGCCTCATATAAACAAAATACAGCACACAATCCACTTTGCTTGCTCTCACTTATTGTATCATTTTGCCAATACCTATATGTGCAACACTGATTTTTAATGCTATTGTTTCATACTGTACGTTGCATTCATTCTTTGGTATCTCTTACAAAATGGTTGAACTGAATCAGAAGTCATATGGTGACAAATTGTTATTATTATTATTATTATTATGATTCTAAATAATGTAAAGGTTGCTCAATAAACCGCTGCTGGTATTGACAAAATCATCTGCCGAAACCCGGGATCGAACCAGGGACCTTTAGATCTTCAGTCTAACGCTCTCCCAACTGAGCTATTTCGGCTATGCATGATTTTTGGACAGGTGTCTGGAGCGGATCTGAAGCACAATGTTAGAGATAGGCCAGATAAGCTTCCTTGAAAAGGTGAATTTTCAGAGAGTCTGGGGGAATACAATATAAGACTTCATGGGAATAAGTGCAAACTGTAAACACTGTAAAATCTGGGGCATCCCTTCAATCTAGTACAATCTAGTATATATTATAATGCTTGAAACACTTTAAAATGTTGAATTTTTCCTTTTCTTGTTCACTGTATTGGCAAACGCAGCAAGGTAAACAAAAGAGAGTATTTGCTACAATCAATAGCACTAACAGGCTTCAGTGAAGTCATCATATCAATCAGTGATCTCATGTAAAAGTAGAATGTCTGGAAGGCCTTGCCCTACTGACTACACACCAAAAAAATTGGAGAATGCGGGCATCGATCCCGCTACCTCTTACATGCAAAGCAAGCGCTCTACCATGTGAGCTAATTCCCCTCTTACATGAAAGTGCGTCAGTGCTGGCTGCTTCGCTTTCTGCAGGGCAAATCTGTCTGGGAACTTGCACTGCTGAATCCCAGTTATCAGACACAGCTGAATGTCCAGGGCTGTGGATGATTGGGTGAGAAGGAGAGTTGAATCATCGGAGCCCAGTAAGTAGACCCTTTGTCGCCATACTAGGCATCTTCCCTGGTTGTCTAGTGGTTAGGATTCGGCGCTCTCACCGCCGCGGCCCGGGTTCGATTCCCGGTCAGGGAAAGAAAGCTGATTCTTTTTTTGTTCATATCTTAAGTTACTGTTGACAGAAATGTCATTTTATTTCCCCCCATTGATTTTAGACTTGCGCAAACACATCTCTTGCTAATTCAATTCCGAAAACAGAAAGGATAATGGAAGTGACTGTAAGAATTGTATTCATTGCGCATGTCAATTGAAATATTGCAAGAAGAGAATGCGCTAGTCGGGGAAAGTTATACATACACACCTACATACTTATGAACATAAATTGCTTCAATATCATTTCTTAGCCGACATTTTGGTTTTATTTGAACATTTGTAGTAATTATAATCATACTCAATCAATTTATTATATTATGATGATTTCCAGTCACCAGGACTCAGGACGAGATTGCCACGGCCATTGAGTACCGCCACCTACCCCATCACACAAACACACACACACACACACACACAAAATGTATATTGGTAACAATAATTTAAAAAGGGGGAATTAAAATGGCCGAAGTGGGCAATGTATAATTGTGTACAGATCCATAAACCGACCCCTGAGCATGTATATACCTATAAGCATGTACAGTGTTGTTTGTTACAGCGGTTTCCAAATTATTTCCATTTGAAAGATTTCATTTTTCTGAAATGGAGCAAGCAAATTGTATGAAAATTGAACAAAAGTTACAAAAGAATACATGGATGTTTCGTATCCAGAGTCAGGTGGATGAGATGAGATGGGGACATGTTCATATTGTAACTGTACATTACTAAAAGAAGGCTTTTTTTCTATACAGATAAGGTGTTTTAAAAAAACATGCAATACACACTCACACACACAAATGCAAAACTGTAACTGTTTCATACGCTCATAATATACATTTTCTTTAACTGTGCACGCAATGTCTTGTATATAATGTATACCCTGTTCATGTATGTAACTGTACTTGTAACCATGTACTATTTGTTTTACTCTGTGCCCAGGACATACTTGAAAACGAGAGGTAACTCTCAATGTATTACTTCCTGGTAAAATATTTTATAAATAAATAAAATGCACACTCACACACACAAATGCAAAATGCACACACAAAAGCCAAAAAGATGGTACTGCAAACACTAATTAACACCAAAGGGATGTGCCTATTGCTAAAATATGAGCAGCAGCAGCAGCAGCAGCAGCGGCAGCACCCCTGTTATCTATGGATGGGACTGATACCCCCTGCAGACACAGGCACACACGCGCACACACGCGCACACACGCAAACACACGCGCACACACGCGCACACACGCACAGAGGGGTCTGTAGTGTGACAGGGCACGCCAGCTTCGCCACCAGGCACTCCTTCTTGAATTAAAATAAACCTATCTCCTTACCTCTTTGTGGATGCACCCTCTTTACCAACAAGAGGGACAGGACCAGCTCTCCTCAGCTTCCATTTACCCTTCCTTTCCTCTCTCACTTGAAAACTTTCTACCCCTGAGAGAGTGGGTGGGAGGGAGATAGAGCAAGAAACAGCGCCCCAAAACCTGTCCCATTAACAGCAGAAGCAGCACAGGCTTCTGTCCCTCTGCTCCTCTCCTCTCCTCTCCTCTCCTCTCACTCCATTCATTTGCATGGGAGGGAGGAGCCTCTCTCTCTCTCTCTCTCTCTCTCTCTCTCTCTCTCTCTCTCTCTCTCTCTCTCTCTCTCTCTCTCTCTCTCTCTCTCTCTCTCTCTCTCTCTCTCTCTCTCTCTCTCTCTCTCTCTCTCTCTCTCTCTCTTCACCTAGCAGCCAGTATATGTGATGATGTCACAATGCGTCTCTAACATCACAGACATATGCTGACATCATCACACAGGCTGACTGGCCATTAAGAGACAGAGAGGCAGATAGAGACACACTGACAAATGCATACACTGAAGGCACAGGCAGCATGCAGCTTCTGCACCATAAAAGTACATTTGAATCAAAAAGAATGATGATGTCTTTTAAGTGTGGCTCTATTGAAGTTTTGGGGTGTAAGTGTCAAGACAATCTTGGCAAAAAACGGAGGCATCATTTTCAACCATTTAATCAATATGTGCTTTTAGATGACACTATCCTACATTCTGCATGGATATAATAATAATAATATTATTAAAAATAATATTAATAATAATAATAATAGATACCATGGGAAAATAATAGGAGACATAGTGGGAATATTATCCAGTTTGTCACCATAAGGGGAATATACATAGCGCTTCACAGCAATAATACAAGTGACAAAACTGGAATATAATAAATATATGGCTAGGGATACAGTATCCTACAGTACATCTGTCATGGATATAATAATAAGAGACATCATGGGAAAATTATAGGAAACATAATGGTAAAAAGCGCTACAGACATAAAAGGAAAGATCCGGAAAAAGAGTTGCTGCTCCCCCGAAGAGCTTACAGTCTAAGTCTATACATAACAAGATACTATGTGTATCCATTTTGTGACCATTTCTGTCATCAGAAAATAGAAACAACATGCAGAACACATCCAACTTTGCTGCCATTTGCTCATTAAATATTTTGACCAACACCAGTCTGTGAACTGTTGATGTTTAATGCTATGGTCACAAGCACAGCAGTATCGCCAATAATGCAAGACGGTTTTTGCATTAAGTTACTGTTGACAGAAATGTCATTTTATTTCCCCCCATTGATTTTAGACTTGCGCAAACCCATCTCTTGCTAATTCAATTCCGAAAACAGAAAGGATAATGGAAGTGACTGTAAGAATTGTATTCATTGCGCATGTCAATTGAAATATTGCAAGAAGAGAATGCGCTAGTCGGGGAAAGTTATACATACACACCTACATACTTATGAACATAAATTGCTTCAATATCATTTCTCAGCCGACATTTTGGTTTTATTTGAACATTTGTAGTAATTATAATCATACTCAATCAATTTATTATATTATGATGATTTCCAGTCACCAGGACTCAGGACGAGATTGCCACGGCCATTGAGTACCGCCACCTACCCCATCACACAAACACACACACACACACACAAAATGTATATTGGTAACAATAATTTAAAAAGGGGGAATTAAAATGGCCGAAGTGGGCAATGTATAATTGTGTACAGATCCATAAACCGACCCCTGAGCATGTATATACTGTGACAAACGGCTTACTCCGGGGCTCCGCCGTCTGTCCGGGACTGTTAGAACACGGTCTTTTAGGGTAGGTTAAATGATGAGACGTCACGTACTGTTCCTTTAAACAGGCTATGCCTGGTTTATTCAGTCCCAGGCACTGAGACTGCCACAGTTTAAACAGAAAACAAAGCCAAACAAAAAGCTGCTCGTCTGAGCGATAACTTAAACTTAGATGTCCCTGACTCAGAATTGGAAGTGGCTTGTCCACTTCCACCAACAAAATAAGTACCTTTGCAGTCTTTAGACAAACTAACAGAATGAATGAAGCGATTTGGGAAAGAGGCTTTCTCACCCCTCTGCAGTTCAGCAGCCTTCCAGGCTCTTGGGCGGGGCTCAGAGGAAACAGGAAACAGGTCTTATATACCTGAACTCTAATCAGCATGACAGGTGACAGAAAACAGGCAGCAGACAAACTGTGGAATGGAGTGCCTGTACCACAAGGCTGCCCTGTTCAGCTTAGACAGGACAGAAACTGTTCAGTATCCTGGGAGCCCTGTATATGGAGTTTATTACCAACCCCTGGTTTCTGTCACATATCCTCCCCCCCAGCTCAGACCTCGAGGGGTGAGCGACCATGGATATTAGGGAGTGCATCCTTGACAACCCGTCGGCATTGCCATGTTTGTGCCCCGACCTGTGTTCCACAGAAAATTTAAAGGGCTGTAGGCTTAGGAACCACCTGGTCACCCTAGCGTTCTTCTCCCTATTTTGACACATCCAGGTAAGGGGTGCATGATCTGTGACCAATCGGAACTTTCTCCCCAACAGATAATACTTGAGTGTCTCTACAGCCCACTTTATTGCGAGACACTCTTTCTCGACTATGGAGTAATTTTTCTCCTGGGGATTTAGTTTCCTACTTAAATAAAGGATGGGGTGCTGCTCCCCTTGAGACTCCTGGGAGAGTACCGCCCCCAGCCCTACCTCAGATGCGTCGGTTTGGACTACGAACTCTTTGGAGAAGTCAGGTGTGACCAACACTGGTTGGGCACAGAGAGCTTCTTTCAGGCTTCTAAAGGCCTGTTCGGCTTCGGGGGACCACTTTACCATTAGCGGTCCTCTTGCTTTTGTGAGGTCGGTTAGTGGGGTTGCCTTAGTTGCAAAATTGGGAATAAACCTCCTATAGTAGCCAATTAACCCCAAAAAGGTCCTTACTTGTTTTTTTGTGACTGGCCTTGGCCAATTTTGTATCGCCTCTACTTTGAGTGTTTGTGGTTTGAGTAACCCTCTACCAATAGAATACCCCAGATACTTGGCCTCCTCCAGACCAATAGTGCATTTAGCGGGGTTAGCAGTTAGTCCAGCAGACCGAACTGCGTCGAGCACAGCTTGGACCTTTGGAAGGTGGGACTGCCAATCTTCACTATGGATTACCACATCATCCAGGTAGGCGGCAGCGTACCGAACATGTGGTTTTAAAATTTTATCCATCATTCTTTGGAATGTGGCGGGAGCTCCATGTAAGCCAAAAGGCAGCACCTTATATTGAAAGAGGCCGTCTGGGGTTGAGAAGGCTGTTTTTTCTTTTGCCCTTTCTGTGAGGGGAACCTGCCAGTACCCTTTTGTTAGGTCTAGGGTTGTGAGATATCGGGCTTTGCCCAGTCTCTCTACAAGTTCATCCACCCTGGGCATAGGATAAGTATCAAATTTTGACACCGCGTTTAGTTTCCGGTAGTCATTACAAAACCTTGTTGTACCGTCTGGCTTTGGGACTAAAATTATAGGGCTGTTCCACCCACTTTGGGATTCCTCAATTACGCCTAGTTTTAGCATTTTTTTAACCTCTAAACTTATAGCCTCTCTCTTGGCCTCTGGGATTCGGTACGGTTTAAGGTTAACTCGGACCCCCGGTTCAGAGACTATGTCATGTTTAATTACGTTAGTTTTACCTGGCTGTGTAGAGAAGATTTCTTTGTTCCTTCTCACTAAACTCTGGACCTCTCGTTTCTGATGCACGGACAGTGTTTCAGCTATGCTAACCTCTGGGTCAGTTTCTTGATTCTCTGACGGACCTGGGGGTACTAGGGTTAACAAGACCTCTCTATCTTTCCAGGGCTTGAGTAGGTTTATATGGTAAATTTGCTCAGGTTTCCTCCTACCTGGCTGCCTTACCCTATAATTTACTTCTCCCACTCTTTCCAAGACCTCATATGGCCCATGCCATTTAGCAAGGAATTTACTCTCCACGGTGGGAACCAGAACTAGTACCCTATCACCTGGAAAAAAAATTCTGACCCTAGCACCCTTATTATACGTATTCCTTTGTGCTTCTTGAGCTTTCTCCATGTGTTCCCTCACTATGGGTAGGACTGCAGCAATGCGGTCCTGCATTTGGGCAACATGCTCTATTACACTTCTGTAAGGGGTAACCTCGTGTTCCCAAGTTTCTTTGGCTATATCCAGTAAGCCCCTTGGATGTCGGCCATACAATAGTTCAAACGGGGAGAAGCCTGTGGATGACTGGGGAACTTCCCTAATGGCAAATAACAGGTATGGTAACAAACAGTCCCAGTTTTTCCCATCCTTATCGACCGCCCGGCGTAACATGCTCTTTAAGGTTTTATTGAACCTTTCCACTAAACCATCTGTTTGTGGATGATAGACTGAGGTTCTGAGATGCTTGATTTTTAGGAGTTTACATAGCTCTTTTGTTACTTGGGACATAAATGGTGTTCCCTGGTCAGATAAGATCTCTTTAGGAATTCCGACCCGGGAAAACAGAAGTACTAACTCTTTTGCTATGTTTTTAGCAGAGGTGCTACGTAGGGGAACTGCCTCCGGATATCGGGTAGCATAATCTAATATTACCAATATATGCTGATGTCCCCTAGCAGACTTTATTAGGGGTCCTACTAGATCCATAGCAATCCGGTCAAATGGTACCTCTATTATGGGAAGGGGTACCAATGGGCTGCGGTATGCTTTGAACGGGGCGGTGATCTGACATTCTGGGCATGAGGAACAATAGTTTGTAATTTCTGCCAGAACCCCAGGCCAATAAAAGCTTCGGAGAACCTTTTCTTTTGTCTTTTCCACCCCTAGGTGTCCCCCCAATGGATGACTATGTGCGAGGTGTAATACTACGTTACGGAATGTCCGTGGTACCAACAATTGTTTAGTTGTAACTGATTTTCTTTTATCAACCCGATATACTAGGTCGTTCTCTACCTCGAAGTAGGGGTAAGCAAGTGACCTATCTGGTTGGCCATGAGTACTATTCTGGTCCCGTATATTTCCCCTTGCTACCGCTAATGTGGGGTCCTCCCACTGGGCCTTCTTAAAACTCCCAGGACTGACCTCTAGGTCAGCGAGGGTCTTATCCTGTACTGGGGTGGTAAGTGCCTGATCAACATCTTGATTTGGGGTATTCCCTACCAAAGTAGTGATGGGGAAGGGAATTTCACAGCACTCCTCCTTTTCCCCCTTCTTATTTGGGCCCTCGTCAACCTCCATTTCTGAAAAAGGGAAAGGATTTGTTTCTTCTAACACTTCGTTATGGTCTGCTATTGAACTCTGGGCGCTATTCTGAGCTGGGGACCACATTTTTAGAAAATGGGGAAAGTCGGTCCCTATTAACACATCATGTGCCAGTTTGGGTACAACACCCACCTTGAAATCTAAAGAACCAAATTCTGTTTAAAAAAAAACATCAACAGTGGAATATTCATGATTATCCCCATGTATACAACAAATTGCCACTCTTTGTGAACTGTTTACCTGTTTCTTCTTAATGGGCAATAGGTATTCGGACACTAGTGTGACCATACTCCCAGAGTCAAGAAGTGCCCGAACCCTCTTACCATTAACCTTTACAAATGCCCACAGATGGTTATTCAAGGGGTCCTCTGGGCTAGGGCCCATACATTGGGACAACAGCGAATAAGGTTCCACGCTGTTGCATTGCATGGGCTCATCATTTAGTGGGCAGATTTTTGCTGTGTGGCCCCTCTCATGACAATTTACACATTTAGGTACATAGTCTGTGTCCCACTTAGAGCCTTTTCCCGGCTCCCCATGTTGGCTATTGCCCTTAGTGTGCGAACCACTGTTGCTGGTGCTGCGTGAAGGTGGTCGCCGCTCTTCAGCTCCCCTTAACCCCGGTACCCTTTTACCGTCTCTGGAAGAGTCCTGGAACCTCGGGTAGTGGGGTTGCTCCACGACTGTGGGTTGCGGGTGCTCTCCTGCTGCATTGTACCTTTCTACGAGGGCCACAAGCTCATCCGCATTGTGGGGGTCACTCCGACTGACCCAATGGCGTAAGGCAGAGGGAAGTTTCCTCAAGAACTGGTCCATGACCAACCGTTCCACGATGTGGCTTGCTGAGTTGATCTCGGGTTGTAGCCACTTCCGGGCGAGGTGGATGAGGTCATACATCTGGCTTCGGGTGGCTTTATCCATCGTGAAGGACCATGCGTGAAACCTTTGGGCGCGAACAGCCGTGGTTACGCCGAGGCGGGCGAGGATCTCGAACTTCAATTTTGCATAGACGTTAGCTTCGGCTGGCTCTAGATCAAAGTAAGCCTTCTGGGGTTCGCCGCTTAGGAAGGGTGCGATTAGACCAGCCCACTCAGCTTCTGGCCATCCCTCTCTCTGTGCCGTGCGTTCAAACGTGAGAAGATAGGCTTCCACATCATCCGAGGGTCCCATCTTCTGAAGGTAGTGGCTTGCCCTGGTCATTTTCGGAACTGGGGCTGCCGCTGCCAGTGGAAGGTTACTGATAGTCCCCCTCAGGATCTCGAGTTCCTGCTGTAAGCCCTGAGCGAACCGCTGTTGCTCCTCTCTCAGCAAGCGGTTTGTCTCTTGCTGGTTTGCATTCGCCTGTTGCAGGGCTTCATTCGCGTCTTTCTGGACAGCGACATTGCGTACCAGCGCACTCACCACGTCTTCCATCTTGTTTGGAGAGAGAGAAAAAAAAAAACCTTCTTTTTTTTTTTTTTTTTTTTTAAAGTTCTTTAACCCCCAGACCTTTCAGTGTTCTGCCCGCATTCTCCACCATATGTGACAAACGGCTTACTCCGGGGCTCCGCCGTCTGTCCGGGACTGTTAGAACACGGTCTTTTAGGGTAGGTTAAATGATGAGACGTCACGTACTGTTCCTTTAAACAGGCTATGCCTGGTTTATTCAGTCCCAGGCACTGAGACTGCCACAGTTTAAACAGAAAACAAAGCCAAACAAAAAGCTGCTCGTCTGAGCGATAACTTAAACTTAGATGTCCCTGACTCAGAGTTGGAAGTGGCTTGTCCACTTCCACCAACAAAATAAGTACCTTTGCAGTCTTTAGACAAACTAACAGAATGAATGAAGCGATTTGGGAAAGAGGCTTTCTCACCCCTCTGCAGTTCAGCAGCCTTCCAGGCTCTTGGGCGGGGCTCAGAGGAAACAGGAAACAGGTCTTATATACCTGAACTCTAATCAGCATGACAGGTGACAGAAAACAGGCAGCAGACAAACTGTGGAATGGAGTGCCTGTACCACGAGGCTGCCCTGTTCAGCTTAGACAGGACAGAAACTGTTCAGTATCCTGGGAGCCCTGTATATGGAGTTTATTACCAACCCCTGGTTTCTGTCACAATACCTATTTTGTATGAAAATTGAACAAAAGTTACAAAAGAATACATGGATGTTTCGTATCCAGAGTCAGGTGGATGAGATGAGATGGGGACATGTTCATATTGTAACTGTACATTACTAAAAGAAGGCTTTTTTTCTATACAGATAAGGTGTTTTAAAAAAACATGCAATACACACTCACACACACAAATGCAAAACTGTAACTGTTTCATACTCTCATAATATACATTTTCTTTAACTGTGCACGCAATGTCTTGTATATAATGTATACCCTGTTCATGTATGTAACTGTACTTGTAACCATGTACTATTTGTTTTACTCTGTGCCCAGGACATACTTGAAAACGAGAGGTAACTCTCAATGTATTACTTCCTGGTAAAATATTTTATAAATAAATAAAATGCACACTCACACACACAAATGCAAAATGCACACACAAAAGCCAAAAAGATGGTACTGCAATTCATTGCATTCATTCTTTGGTATCTCTTACAAAATGGTTGAACTGAATCAGAAGTCATATGGTGACAAATTGTTATTATTATTATTATTATTATGATTCTAAATAATGTAAAGGTTGCTCAATAAACCGCTGCTGGTATTGACAAAATCATCTGCCGAAACCCGGGATCGAACCAGGGACCTTTAGATCTTCAGTCTAACGCTCTCCCAACTGAGCTATTTCGGCTATGCATGATTTTTGGACAGGTGTCTGGAGCGGATCTGAAGCACAATGTTAGAGATAGGCCAGATAAGCTTCCTTGAAAAGGTGAATTTTCAGAGAGTCTGGGGGAATACAATATAAGACTTCATGGGAATAAGTGCAAACTGTAAACACTGTAAAATCTGGGGCATCCCTTCAATCTAGTACAATCTAGTATATATTATAATGCTTGAAACACTTTAAAATGTTGAATTTTTCCTTTTCTTGTTCACTGTATTGGCAAACGCAGCAAGGTAAACAAAAGAGAGTATTTGCTACAATCAATAGCACTAACAGGCTTCAGTGAAGTCATCATATCAATCAGTGATCTCATGTAAAAGTAGAATGTCTGGAAGGCCTGGCCCTACTGACTACACACCAAAAAAATTGGAGAATGCGGGCATCGATCCCGCTACCTCTTACATGCAAAGCAAGCGCTCTACCATGTGAGCTAATTCCCCTCTTACATGAAAGTGCGTCAGTGCTGGCTGCTTCACTTTCTGCAGGGCAAATCTGTCTGGGAACTTGCACTGCTGAATCCCAGTTATCAGACACAGCTGAATGTCCAGGGCTGTGGATGATTGGGTGAGAAGGAGAGTTGAATCATCGGAGCCCAGTAAGTAGACCCTTTGTCGCCATACTAGGCATCTTCCCTGGTTGTCTAGTGGTTAGGATTCGGCGCTCTCACCGCCGCGGCCCGGGTTCGATTCCCGGTCAGGGAAAGAAAGCTGATTCTTTTTTTGTTCATATCTTAAGTTACTGTTGACAGAAATGTCATTTTATTTCCCCCCATTGATTTTAGACTTGCGCAAACCCATCTCTTGCTAATTCAATTCCGAAAACAGAAAGGATAATGGAAGTGACTGTAAGAATTGTATTCATTGCGCATGTCAATTGAAATATTGCAAGAAGAGAATGCGCTAGTCGGGGAAAGTTATACATACACACCTACATACTTATGAACATAAATTGCTTCAATATCATTTCTTAGCCGACATTTTGGTTTTATTTGAACATTTGTAGTAATTATAATCATACTCAATCAATTTATTATATTATGATGATTTCCAGTCACCAGGACTCAGGACGAGATTGCCACGGCCATTGAGTACCGCCACCTACCCCATCACACAAACACACACACACACACACACACACACACAAAATGTATATTGGTAACAATAATTTAAAAAGGGGGAATTAAAATGGCCGAAGTGGGCAATGTATAATTGTGTACAGATCCATAAACCGACCCCTGAGCATGTATATACCTATAAGCATGTACAGTGTTGTTTGTTACAGCGGTTTCCAAATTATTTCCATTTGAAAGATTTCATTTTTCTGAAATGGAGCAAGCAAATTGTATGAAAATTGAACAAAAGTTACAAAAGAATACATGGATGTTTCGTATCCAGAGTCAGGTGGATGAGATGAGATGGGGACATGTTCATATTGTAACTGTACATTACTAAAAGAAGGCTTTTTTTCTATACAGATAAGGTGTTTTAAAAAAACATGCAATACACACTCACACACACAAATGCAAAACTGTAACTGTTTCATACGCTCATAATATACATTTTCTTTAACTGTGCACGCAATGTCTTGTATATAATGTATACCCTGTTCATTTATGTAACTGTACTTGTAACCATGCACTATTTGTTTTACTCTGTGCCCAGGACATACTTGAAAACGAGAGGTAACTCTCAATGTATTACTTCCTGGTAAAATATTTTATAAATAAATAAAATGCACACTCACACACACAAATGCAAAATGCACACACAAAAGCCAAAAAGATGGTACTGCAAACACTAATTAACACCAAAGGGATGTGCCTATTGCTAAAATATGAGCAGCAGCAGCACCCCTGTTATCTATGGATGGGACTGATACCCCCTGCAGACACAGGCACACACACGCGCACACACGCGCACACACGCGCACACACGCACAGAGGGGTCTGTAGTGTGACAGGGCACGCCAGCTTCGCCACCAGGCACTCCTTCTTGAATTAAAATAAACCTATCTCCTTACCTCTTTGTGGATGCACCCTCTTTACCAACAAGAGGGACAGGACCAGCTCTCCTCAGCTTCCATTTACCCTTCCTTTCCTCTCTCACTTGAAAACTTTCTACCCCTGAGAGAGTGGGTGGGAGGGAGATAGAGCAAGAAACAGCGCCCCAAAACCTGTCCCATTAACAGCAGAAGCAGCACAGGCTTCTGTCCCTCTGCTCCTCTCCTCTCCTCTCACTCCATTCATTTGCATGGGAGGGAGGAGCCACTCTCTCTCTCTCTCTCTCTCTCTCTCTCTCTCTCTCTCTCTCTCTCTCTCCACCTAGCAGCCAGTATATGTGATGATGTCACAATGCGTCTCTAACATCACAGACATATGCTGACATCATCACACAGGCTGACTGGCCATTAAGAGACAGAGAGGCAGATAGAGACACACTGACAAATGCATACACTGAAGGCACAGGCAGCATGCAGCTTCTGCACCATAAAAGTACATTTGAATCAAAAAGAATGATGATGTCTTTTAAGTGTGGCTCTATTGAAGTTTTGGGGTGTAAGTGTCAAGACAATCTTGGCAAAAAACGGAGGCATCATTTTCAACCATTTAATCAATATGTGCTTTTAGATGACACTATCCTACATTCTGCATGGATATAATAATAATAATATTATTAATATTAATAATAATAATAATAATAGATACCATGGGAAAATAATAGGAGACATAGTGGGAATATTATCCAGTTTGTCACCATAAGGGGAATATACATAGCGCTTCACAGCAATAATACAAGTGACAAAACTGGAATATAATAAATATATGGCTAGGGATACAGTATCCTACAGTACATCTGTCATGGATATAATAATAAGAGACATCATGGGAAAATTATAGGAAACATAATGGTAAAAAGCGCTACAGACATAAAAGGAAAGATCCGGAAAAAGAGTTGCTGCTCCCCCGAAGAGCTTACAGTCTAAGTCTATACATAACAAGATACTATGTGTATCCATTTTGTGACCATTTCTGTCATCAGAAAATAGAAACAACATGCAGAACACATCCAACTTTGCTGCCATTTGCTCATTAAATATTTTGACCAACACCAGTCTGTGAACTGTTGATGTTTAATGCTATGGTCACAAGCACAGCAGTATCGCCAATAATGCAAGACGGTTTTTGCATTAAGTTACTGTTGACAGAAATGTCATTTTATTTCCCCCCATTGATTTTAGACTTGCGCAAACCCATCTCTTGCTAATTCAATTCCGAAAACAGAAAGGATAATGGAAGTGACTGTAAGAATTGTATTCATTGCGCATGTCAATTGAAATATTGCAAGAAGAGAATGCGCTAGTCGGGGAAAGTTATACATACACACCTACATACTTATGAACATAAATTGCTTCAATATCATTTCTCAGCCGACATTTTGGTTTTATTTGAACATTTGTAGTAATTATAATCATACTCAATCAATTTATTATATTATGATGATTTCCAGTCACCAGGACTCAGGACGAGATTGCCACGGCCATTGAGTACCGCCACCTACCCCATCACACAAACACACACACACACACACAAAATGTATATTGGTAACAATAATTTAAAAAGGGGGAATTAAAATGGCCGAAGTGGGCAATGTATAATTGTGTACAGATCCATAAACCGACCCCTGAGCATGTATATACTGTGACAAACGGCTTACTCCGGGGCTCCGCCGTCTGTCCGGGACTGTTAGAACACGGTCTTTTAGGGTAGGTTAAATGATGAGACGTCACGTACTGTTCCTTTAAACAGGCTATGCCTGGTTTATTCAGTCCCAGGCACTGAGACTGCCACAGTTTAAACAGAAAACAAAGCCAAACAAAAAGCTGCTCGTCTGAGCGATAACTTAAACTTAGATGTCCCTGACTCAGAATTGGAAGTGGCTTGTCCACTTCCACCAACAAAATAAGTACCTTTGCAGTCTTTAGACAAACTAACAGAATGAATGAAGCGATTTGGGAAAGAGGCTTTCTCACCCCTCTGCAGTTCAGCAGCCTTCCAGGCTCTTGGGCGGGGCTCAGAGGAAACAGGAAACAGGTCTTATATACCTGAACTCTAATCAGCATGACAGGTGACAGAAAACAGGCAGCAGACAAACTGTGGAATGGAGTGCCTGTACCACGAGGCTGCCCTGTTCAGCTTAGACAGGACAGAAACTGTTCAGTATCCTGGGAGCCCTGTATATGGAGTTTATTACCAACCCCTGGTTTCTGTCACATATCCTCCCCCCCAGCTCAGACCTCGAGGGGTGAGCGACCATGGATATTAGGGAGTGCATCCTTGACAACCCGTCGGCATTGCCATGTTTGTGCCCCGACCTGTGTTCCACAGAAAATTTAAAGGGCTGTAGGCTTAGGAACCACCTGGTCACCCTAGTGTTCTTCTCCCTATTTTGACACATCCAGGTAAGGGGTGCATGATCTGTGACCAATCGGAACTTTCTCCCCAACAGATAATACTTGAGTGTCTCTACAGCCCACTTTATTGCGAGACACTCTTTCTCGACTATGGAGTAATTTTTCTCCTGGGGATTTAGTTTCCTACTTAAATAAAGGATGGGGTGCTGCTCCCCTTGAGACTCCTGGGAGAGTACCGCCCCCAGCCCTACCTCAGATGCGTCGGTTTGGACTACGAACTCTTTGGAGAAGTCAGGTGTGACCAACACTGGTTGGGCACAGAGAGCTTCTTTCAGGCTTCTAAAGGCCTGTTCGGCTTCGGGGGACCACTTTACCATTAGCGGTCCTCTTGCTTTTGTGAGGTCGGTTAGTGGGGTTGCCTTAGTTGCAAAATTGGGAATAAACCTCCTATAGTAGCCAATTAACCCCAAAAAGGTCCTTACTTGTTTTTTTGTGACTGGCCTTGGCCAATTTTGTATCGCCTCTACTTTGAGTGTTTGTGGTTTGAGTAACCCTCTACCAATAGAATACCCCAGATACTTGGCCTCCTCCAGACCAATAGTGCATTTAGCGGGGTTAGCAGTTAGTCCAGCAGACCGAACTGCGTCGAGCACAGCTTGGACCTTTGGAAGGTGGGACTGCCAATCTTCACTATGGATTACCACATCATCCAGGTAGGCGGCAGCGTACCGAACATGTGGTTTTAAAATTTTATCCATCATTCTTTGGAATGTGGCGGGAGCTCCATGTAAGCCAAAAGGCAGCACCTTATATTGAAAGAGGCCGTCTGGGGTTGAGAAGGCTGTTTTTTCTTTTGCCCTTTCTGTGAGGGGAACCTGCCAGTACCCTTTTGTTAGGTCTAGGGTTGTGAGATATCGGGCTTTGCCCAGTCTCTCTACAAGTTCATCCACCCTGGGCATAGGATAAGTATCAAATTTTGACACCGCGTTTAGTTTCCGGTAGTCATTACAAAACCTTGTTGTACCGTCTGGCTTTGGGACTAAAATTATAGGGCTGTTCCACCCACTTTGGGATTCCTCAATTACGCCTAGTTTTAGCATTTTTTTAACCTCTAAACTTATAGCCTCTCTCTTGGCCTCTGGGATTCGGTACGGTTTAAGGTTAACTCGGACCCCCGGTTCAGAGACTATGTCATGTTTAATTACGTTAGTTTTACCTGGCTGTGTAGAGAAGATTTCTTTGTTCCTTCTCACTAAACTCTGGACCTCTCGTTTCTGATGCACGGACAGTGTTTCAGCTATGCTAACCTCTGGGTCAGTTTCTTGATTCTCTGACGGACCTGGGGGTACTAGGGTTAACAAGACCTCTCTATCTTTCCAGGGCTTGAGTAGGTTTATATGGTAAATTTGCTCAGGTTTCCTCCTACCTGGCTGCCTTACCCTATAATTTACTTCTCCCACTCTTTCCAAGACCTCATATGGCCCATGCCATTTAGCAAGGAATTTACTCTCCACGGTGGGAACCAGAACTAGTACCCTATCACCTGGAAAAAAAATTCTGACCCTAGCACCCTTATTATACGTATTCCTTTGTGCTTCTTGAGCTTTCTCCATGTGTTCCCTCACTATGGGTAGGACTGCAGCAATGCGGTCCTGCATTTGGGCAACATGCTCTATTACACTTCTGTAAGGGGTAACCTCGTGTTCCCAAGTTTCTTTGGCTATATCCAGTAAGCCCCTTGGATGTCGGCCATACAATAGTTCAAACGGGGAGAAGCCTGTGGATGACTGGGGAACTTCCCTAATGGCAAATAACAGGTATGGTAACAAACAGTCCCAGTTTTTCCCATCCTTATCGACCGCCCGGCGTAACATGCTCTTTAAGGTTTTATTGAACCTTTCCACTAAACCATCTGTTTGTGGATGATAGACTGAGGTTCTGAGATGCTTGATTTTTAGGAGTTTACATAGCTCTTTTGTTACTTGGGACATAAATGGTGTTCCCTGGTCAGATAAGATCTCTTTAGGAATTCCGACCCGGGAAAACAGAAGTACTAACTCTTTTGCTATGTTTTTAGCAGAGGTGCTACGTAGGGGAACTGCCTCCGGATATCGGGTAGCATAATCTAATATTACCAATATATGCTGATGTCCCCTAGCAGACTTTATTAGGGGTCCTACTAGATCCATAGCAATCCGGTCAAATGGTACCTCTATTATGGGAAGGGGTACCAATGGGCTGCAGTATGCTTTGAACGGGGCGGTGATCTGACATTCTGGGCATGAGGAACAATAGTTTGTAATTTCTGCCAGAACCCCAGCCCAATAAAAGCTTCGGAGAACCTTTTCTTTTGTCTTTTCCACCCCTAGGTGTCCCCCCAATGGATGACTATGTGCGAGGTGTAATACTACGTTACGGAATGTCCGTGGTACCAACAATTGTTTAGTTGTAACTGATTTTCTTTTATCAACCCGATATACTAGGTCGTTCTCTACCTCGAAGTAGGGGTAAGCAAGTGACCTATCTGGTTGGCCATGAGTACTATTCTGGTCCCGTATATTTCCCCTTGCTACCGCTAATGTGGGGTCCTCCCACTGGGCCTTCTTAAAACTCCCAGGACTGACCTCTAGGTCAGCGAGGGTCTTATCCTGTACTGGGGTGGTAAGTGCCTGATCAACATCTTGATTTGGGGTATTCCCTACCAAAGTAGTGATGGGGAAGGGAATTTCACAGCACTCCTCCTTTTCCCCCTTCTTATTTGGGCCCTCGTCAACCTCCATTTCTGAAAAAGGGAAAGGATTTGTTTCTTCTAACACTTCGTTATGGTCTGCTATTGAACTCTGGGCGCTATTCTGAGCTGGGGACCACATTTTTAGAAAATGGGGAAAGTCGGTCCCTATTAACACATCATGTGCCAGTTTGGGTACAACACCCACCTTGAAATCTAAAGAACCAAATTCTGTTTAAAAAAAAACATCAACAGTGGAATATTCATGATTATCCCCATGTATACAACAAATTGCCACTCTTTGTGAACTGTTTACCTGTTTCTTCTTAATGGGCAATAGGTATTCGGACACTAGTGTGACCATACTCCCAGAGTCAAGAAGTGCCCGAACCCTCTTACCATTAACCTTTACAAATGCCCACAGATGGTTATTCAAGGGGTCCTCTGGGCTAGGGCCCATACATTGGGACAACAGCGAATAAGGTTCCACGCTGTTGCATTGCATGGGCTCATCATTTAGTGGGCAGATTTTTGCTGTGTGGCCCCTCTCATGACAATTTACACATTTAGGTACATAGTCTGTGTCCCACTTAGAGCCTTTTCCCGGCTCCCCATGTTGGCTATTGCCCT
The DNA here is from genome assembly GCF_040206685.1 of Ascaphus truei. NCBI lineage: Eukaryota > Metazoa > Chordata > Amphibia > Anura > Ascaphidae > Ascaphus > Ascaphus truei. Next base: position 73,931 of record NW_027453939.1, on the reverse strand, counting down.
TAGTGTGCGAACCACTGTTGCTGGTGCTGCGTGAAGGTGGTCGCCGCTCTTCAGCTCCCCTTAACCCCGGTACCCTTTTACCGTCTCTGGAAGAGTCCTGGAACCTCGGGTAGTGGGGTTGCTCCACGACTGTGGGTTGCGGGTGCTCTCCTGCTGCATTGTACCTTTCTACGAGGGCCACAAGCTCATCCGCATTGTGGGGGTCACTCCGACTGACCCAATGGCGTAAGGCAGAGGGAAGTTTCCTCAAGAACTGGTCCATGACCAACCGTTCCACGATGTGGCTTGCTGAGTTGATCTCGGGTTGTAGCCACTTCCGGGCGAGGTGGATGAGGTCATACATCTGGCTTCGGGTGGCTTTATCCATCGTGAAGGACCATGCGTGAAACCTTTGGGCGCGAACAGCCGTGGTTACGCCGAGGCGGGCGAGGATCTCGAACTTCAATTTTGCATAGACGTTAGCTTCGGCTGGCTCTAGATCAAAGTAAGCCTTCTGGGGTTCGCCGCTTAGGAAGGGTGCGATTAGACCAGCCCACTCAGCTTCTGGCCATCCCTCTCTCTGTGCCGTGCGTTCAAACGTGAGAAGATAGGCTTCCACATCATCCGAGGGTCCCATCTTCTGAAGGTAGTGGCTTGCCCTGGTCATTTTCGGAACTGGGGCTGCCGCTGCCAGTGGAAGGTTACTGATAGTCCCCCTCAGGATCTCGAGTTCCTGCTGTAAGCCCTGAGCGAACCGCTGTTGCTCCTCTCTCAGCAAGCGGTTTGTCTCTTGCTGGTTTGCATTCGCCTGTTGCAGGGCTTCATTCGCGTCTTTCTGGACAGCGACATTGCATACCAGCGCACTCACCACGTCTTCCATCTTGTTTGGAGAGAGAGGAAAAAAAAAACCTTCTTTTTTTTTTTTTTTTTTTTTAAAGTTCTTTAACCCCCAGACCTTTCAGTGTTCTGCCCGCATTCTCCACCATATGTGACAAACGGCTTACTCCGGGGCTCCGCCGTCTGTCCGGGACTGTTAGAACACGGTCTTTTAGGGTAGGTTAAATGATGAGACGTCACGTACTGTTCCTTTAAACAGGCTATGCCTGGTTTATTCAGTCCCAGGCACTGAGACTGCCACAGTTTAAACAGAAAACAAAGCCAAACAAAAAGCTGCTCGTCTGAGCGATAACTTAAACTTAGATGTCCCTGACTCAGAGTTGGAAGTGGCTTGTCCACTTCCACCAACAAAATAAGTACCTTTGCAGTCTTTAGACAAACTAACAGAATGAATGAAGCGATTTGGGAAAGAGGCTTTCTCACCCCTCTGCAGTTCAGCAGCCTTCCAGGCTCTTGGGCGGGGCTCAGAGGAAACAGGAAACAGGTCTTATATACCTGAACTCTAATCAGCATGACAGGTGACAGAAAACAGGCAGCAGACAAACTGTGGAATGGAGTGCCTGTACCACGAGGCTGCCCTGTTCAGCTTAGACAGGACAGAAACTGTTCAGTATCCTGGGAGCCCTGTATATGGAGTTTATTACCAACCCCTGGTTTCTGTCACAATACCTATTTTGTATGAAAATTGAACAAAAGTTACAAAAGAATACATGGATGTTTCGTATCCAGAGTCAGGTGGATGAGATGAGATGGGGACATGTTCATATTGTAACTGTACATTACTAAAAGAAGGCTTTTTTTCTATACAGATAAGGTGTTTTAAAAAAACATGCAATACACACTCACACACACAAATGCAAAACTGTAACTGTTTCATACGCTCATAATATACATTTTCTTTAACTGTGCACGCAATGTCTTGTATATAATGTATACCCTGTTCATGTATGTAACTGTACTTGTAACCATGTACTATTTGTTTTACTCTGTGCCCAGGACATACTTGAAAACGAGAGGTAACTCTCAATGTATTACTTCCTGGTAAAATATTTTATAAATAAATAAAATGCACACTCACACACACAAATGCAAAATGCACACACAAAAGCCAAAAAGATGGTACTGCAATTCATTGCATTCATTCTTTGGTATCTCTTACAAAATGGTTGAACTGAATCAGAAGTCATATGGTGACAAATTGTTATTATTATTATTATTATTATGATTCTAAATAATGTAAAGGTTGCTCAATAAACCGCTGCTGGTATTGACAAAATCATCTGCCGAAACCCGGGATCGAACCAGGGACCTTTAGATCTTCAGTCTAACGCTCTCCCAACTGAGCTATTTCGGCTATGCATGATTTTTGGACAGGTGTCTGGAGCGGATCTGAAGCACAATGTTAGAGATAGGCCAGATAAGCTTCCTTGAAAAGGTGAATTTTCAGAGAGTCTGGGGGAATACAATATAAGACTTCATGGGAATAAGTGCAAACTGTAAACACTGTAAAATCTGGGGCATCCCTTCAATCTAGTACAATCTAGTATATATTATAATGCTTGAAACACTTTAAAATGTTGAATTTTTCCTTTTCTTGTTCACTGTATTGGCAAACGCAGCAAGGTAAACAAAAGAGAGTATTTGCTACAATCAATAGCACTAACAGGCTTCAGTGAAGTCATCATATCAATCAGTGATCTCATGTAAAAGTAGAATGTCTGGAAGGCCTGGCCCTACTGACTACACACCAAAAAACTTGGAGAATGCGGGCATCGATCCCGCTACCTCTTACATGCAAAGCAAGCGCTCTACCATGTGAGCTAATTCCCCTCTTACATGAAAGTGCGTCAGTGCTGGCTGCTTCACTTTCTGCAGGGCAAATCTGTCTGGGAACTTGCACTGCTGAATCCCAGTTATCAGACACAGCTGAATGTCCAGGGCTGTGGATGATTGGGTGAGAAGGAGAGTTGAATCATCGGAGCCCAGTAAGTAGACCCTTTGTCGCCATACTAGGCATCTTCCCTGGTTGTCTAGTGGTTAGGATTCGGCGCTCTCACCGCCGCGGCCCGGGTTCGATTCCCGGTCAGAGAAAGAAAGCTGATTCTTTTTTTGTTCATATCTTAAGTTACTGTTGACAGAAATGTCATTTTATTTCCCCCCATTGATTTTAGACTTGCGCAAACACATCTCTTGCTAATTCAATTCCGAAAACAGAAAGGATAATGGAAGTGACTGTAAGAATTGTATTCATTGCGCATGTCAATTGAAATATTGCAAGAAGAGAATGCGCTAGTCGGGGAAAGTTATACATACACACCTACATACTTATGAACATAAATTGCTTCAATATCATTTCTTAGCCGACATTTTGGTTTTATTTGAACATTTGTAGTAATTATAATCATACTCAATCAATTTATTATATTATGATGATTTCCAGTCACCAGGACTCAGGACGAGATTGCCACGGCCATTGAGTACCGCCACCTACCCCATCACACAAACACACACACACACACACACACAAAATGTATATTGGTAACAATAATTTAAAAAGGGGGAATTAAAATGGCCGAAGTGGGCAATGTATAATTGTGTACAGATCCATAAACCGACCCCTGAGCATGTATATACCTATAAGCATGTACAGTGTTGTTTGTTACAGCGGTTTCCAAATTATTTCCATTTGAAAGATTTCATTTTTCTGAAATGGAGCAAGCAAATTGTATGAAAATTGAACAAAAGTTACAAAAGAATACATGGATGTTTCGTATCCAGAGTCAGGTGGATGAGATGAGATGGGGACATGTTCATATTGTAACTGTACATTACTAAAAGAAGGCTTTTTTTCTATACAGATAAGGTGTTTTAAAAAAACATGCAATACACACTCACACACACAAATGCAAAACTGTAACTGTTTCATACGCTCATAATATACATTTTCTTTAACTGTGCACGCAATGTCTTGTATATAATGTATACCCTGTTCATGTATGTAACTGTACTTGTAACCATGTACTATTTGTTTTACTCTGTGCCCAGGACATACTTGAAAACGAGAGGTAACTCTCAATGTATTACTTCCTGGTAAAATATTTTATAAATAAATAAAATGCACACTCACACACACAAATGCAAAATGCACACACAAAAGCCAAAAAGATGGTACTGCAAACACTAATTAACACCAAAGGGATGTGCCTATTGCTAAAATATGAGCAGCAGCAGCAGCAGCAGCAGCGGCAGCACCCCTGTTATCTATGGATGGGACTGATACCCCCTGCAGACACAGGCACACACGCGCACACACGCGCACACACGCGCACACACGCGCACACACGCGCACACACGCACAGAGGGGTCTGTAGTGTGACAGGGCACGCCAGCTTCGCCACCAGGCACTCCTTCTTGAATTAAAATAAACCTATCTCCTTACCTCTTTGTGGATGCACCCTCTTTACCAACAAGAGGGACAGGACCAGCTCTCCTCAGCTTCCATTTACCCTTCCTTTCCTCTCTCACTTGAAAACTTTCTACCCCTGAGAGAGTGGGTGGGAGGGAGATAGAGCAAGAAACAGCGCCCCAAAACCTGTCCCATTAACAGCAGAAGCAGCACAGGCTTCTGTCCCTCTGCTCCTCTCCTCTCCTCTCCTCTCCTCTCACTCCATTCATTTGCATGGGAGGGAGGAGCCTCTCTCTCTCTCTCTCTCTCTCTCTCTCTCTCTCTCTCTCTCTCTCTCTCTCTCTCTCTCTCTCTCTCTCTCTCTCTCTCTCTCTCTCTCTCTCTCTCTCTCTCTCTCTCTCTCTCTCTCTCTCTCTCTCTCTCTCTCTCTCTCTCTCTCTCTTCACCTAGCAGCCAGTATATGTGATGATGTCACAATGCGTCTCTAACATCACAGACATATGCTGACATCATCACACAGGCTGACTGGCCATTAAGAGACAGAGAGGCAGATAGAGACACACTGACAAATGCATACACTGAAGGCACAGGCAGCATGCAGCTTCTGCACCATAAAAGTACATTTGAATCAAAAAGAATGATGATGTCTTTTAAGTGTGGCTCTATTGAAGTTTTGGGGTGTAAGTGTCAAGACAATCTTGGCAAAAAACGGAGGCATCATTTTCAACCATTTAATCAATATGTGCTTTTAGATGACACTATCCTACATTCTGCATGGATATAATAATAATAATATTATTAAAAATAATATTAATAATAATAATAATAGATACCATGGGAAAATAATAGGAGACATAGTGGGAATATTATCCAGTTTGTCACCATAAGGGGAATATACATAGCGCTTCACAGCAATAATACAAGTGACAAAACTGGAATATAATAAATATATGGCTAGGGATACAGTATCCTACAGTACATCTGTCATGGATATAATAATAAGAGACATCATGGGAAAATTATAGGAAACATAATGGTAAAAAGCGCTACAGACATAAAAGGAAAGATCCGGAAAAAGAGTTGCTGCTCCCCCGAAGAGCTTACAGTCTAAGTCTATACATAACAAGATACTATGTGTATCCATTTTGTGACCATTTCTGTCATCAGAAAATAGAAACAACATGCAGAACACATCCAACTTTGCTGCCATTTGCTCATTAAATATTTTGACCAACACCAGTCTGTGAACTGTTGATGTTTAATGCTATGGTCACAAGCACAGCAGTATCGCCAATAATGCAAGACGGTTTTTGCATTAAGTTACTGTTGACAGAAATGTCATTTTATTTCCCCCCATTGATTTTAGACTTGCGCAAACCCATCTCTTGCTAATTCAATTCCGAAAACAGAAAGGATAATGGAAGTGACTGTAAGAATTGTATTCATTGCGCATGTCAATTGAAATATTGCAAGAAGAGAATGCGCTAGTCGGGGAAAGTTATACATACACACCTACATACTTATGAACATAAATTGCTTCAATATCATTTCTCAGCCGACATTTTGGTTTTATTTGAACATTTGTAGTAATTATAATCATACTCAATCAATTTATTATATTATGATGATTTCCAGTCACCAGGACTCAGGACGAGATTGCCACGGCCATTGAGTACCGCCACCTACCCCATCACACAAACACACACACACACACACAAAATGTATATTGGTAACAATAATTTAAAAAGGGGGAATTAAAATGGCCGAAGTGGGCAATGTATAATTGTGTACAGATCCATAAACCGACCCCTGAGCATGTATATACTGTGACAAACGGCTTACTCCGGGGCTCCGCCGTCTGTCCGGGACTGTTAGAACACGGTCTTTTAGGGTAGGTTAAATGATGAGACGTCACGTACTGTTCCTTTAAACAGGCTATGCCTGGTTTATTCAGTCCCAGGCACTGAGACTGCCACAGTTTAAACAGAAAACAAAGCCAAACAAAAAGCTGCTCGTCTGAGCGATAACTTAAACTTAGATGTCCCTGACTCAGAATTGGAAGTGGCTTGTCCACTTCCACCAACAAAATAAGTACCTTTGCAGTCTTTAGACAAACTAACAGAATGAATGAAGCGATTTGGGAAAGAGGCTTTCTCACCCCTCTGCAGTTCAGCAGCCTTCCAGGCTCTTGGGCGGGGCTCAGAGGAAACAGGAAACAGGTCTTATATACCTGAACTCTAATCAGCATGACAGGTGACAGAAAACAGGCAGCAGACAAACTGTGGAATGGAGTGCCTGTACCACAAGGCTGCCCTGTTCAGCTTAGACAGGACAGAAACTGTTCAGTATCCTGGGAGCCCTGTATATGGAGTTTATTACCAACCCCTGGTTTCTGTCACATATCCTCCCCCCCAGCTCAGACCTCGAGGGGTGAGCGACCATGGATATTAGGGAGTGCATCCTTGACAACCCGTCGGCATTGCCATGTTTGTGCCCCGACCTGTGTTCCACAGAAAATTTAAAGGGCTGTAGGCTTAGGAACCACCTGGTCACCCTAGCGTTCTTCTCCCTATTTTGACACATCCAGGTAAGGGGTGCATGATCTGTGACCAATCGGAACTTTCTCCCCAACAGATAATACTTGAGTGTCTCTACAGCCCACTTTATTGCGAGACACTCTTTCTCGACTATGGAGTAATTTTTCTCCTGGGGATTTAGTTTCCTACTTAAATAAAGGATGGGGTGCTGCTCCCCTTGAGACTCCTGGGAGAGTACCGCCCCCAGCCCTACCTCAGATGCGTCGGTTTGGACTACGAACTCTTTGGAGAAGTCAGGTGTGACCAACACTGGTTGGGCACAGAGAGCTTCTTTCAGGCTTCTAAAGGCCTGTTCGGCTTCGGGGGACCACTTTACCATTAGCGGTCCTCTTGCTTTTGTGAGGTCGGTTAGTGGGGTTGCCTTAGTTGCAAAATTGGGAATAAACCTCCTATAGTAGCCAATTAACCCCAAAAAGGTCCTTACTTGTTTTTTTGTGACTGGCCTTGGCCAATTTTGTATCGCCTCTACTTTGAGTGTTTGTGGTTTGAGTAACCCTCTACCAATAGAATACCCCAGATACTTGGCCTCCTCCAGACCAATAGTGCATTTAGCGGGGTTAGCAGTTAGTCCAGCAGACCGAACTGCGTCGAGCACAGCTTGGACCTTTGGAAGGTGGGACTGCCAATCTTCACTATGGATTACCACATCATCCAGGTAGGCGGCAGCGTACCGAACATGTGGTTTTAAAATTTTATCCATCATTCTTTGGAATGTGGCGGGAGCTCCATGTAAGCCAAAAGGCAGCACCTTATATTGAAAGAGGCCGTCTGGGGTTGAGAAGGCTGTTTTTTCTTTTGCCCTTTCTGTGAGGGGAACCTGCCAGTACCCTTTTGTTAGGTCTAGGGTTGTGAGATATCGGGCTTTGCCCAGTCTCTCTACAAGTTCATCCACCCTGGGCATAGGATAAGTATCAAATTTTGACACCGCGTTTAGTTTCCGGTAGTCATTACAAAACCTTGTTGTACCGTCTGGCTTTGGGACTAAAATTATAGGGCTGTTCCACCCACTTTGGGATTCCTCAATTACGCCTAGTTTTAGCATTTTTTTAACCTCTAAACTTATAGCCTCTCTCTTGGCCTCTGGGATTCGGTACGGTTTAAGGTTAACTCGGACCCCCGGTTCAGAGACTATGTCATGTTTAATTACGTTAGTTTTACCTGGCTGTGTAGAGAAGATTTCTTTGTTCCTTCTCACTAAACTCTGGACCTCTCGTTTCTGATGCACGGACAGTGTTTCAGCTATGCTAACCTCTGGGTCAGTTTCTTGATTCTCTGACGGACCTGGGGGTACTAGGGTTAACAAGACCTCTCTATCTTTCCAGGGCTTGAGTAGGTTTATATGGTAAATTTGCTCAGGTTTCCTCCTACCTGGCTGCCTTACCCTATAATTTACTTCTCCCACTCTTTCCAAGACCTCATATGGCCCATGCCATTTAGCAAGGAATTTACTCTCCACGGTGGGAACCAGAACTAGTACCCTATCACCTGGAAAAAAAATTCTGACCCTAGCACCCTTATTATACGTATTCCTTTGTGCTTCTTGAGCTTTCTCCATGTGTTCCCTCACTATGGGTAGGACTGCAGCAATGCGGTCCTGCATTTGGGCAACATGCTCTATTACACTTCTGTAAGGGGTAACCTCGTGTTCCCAAGTTTCTTTGGCTATATCCAGTAAGCCCCTTGGATGTCGGCCATACAATAGTTCAAACGGGGAGAAGCCTGTGGATGACTGGGGAACTTCCCTAATGGCAAATAACAGGTATGGTAACAAACAGTCCCAGTTTTTCCCATCCTTATCGACCGCCCGGCGTAACATGCTCTTTAAGGTTTTATTGAACCTTTCCACTAAACCATCTGTTTGTGGATGATAGACTGAGGTTCTGAGATGCTTGATTTTTAGGAGTTTACATAGCTCTTTTGTTACTTGGGACATAAATGGTGTTCCCTGGTCAGATAAGATCTCTTTAGGAATTCCGACCCGGGAAAACAGAAGTACTAACTCTTTTGCTATGTTTTTAGCAGAGGTGCTACGTAGGGGAACTGCCTCCGGATATCGGGTAGCATAATCTAATATTACCAATATATGCTGATGTCCCCTAGCAGACTTTATTAGGGGTCCTACTAGATCCATAGCAATCCGGTCAAATGGTACCTCTATTATGGGAAGGGGTACCAATGGGCTGCGGTATGCTTTGAACGGGGCGGTGATCTGACATTCTGGGCATGAGGAACAATAGTTTGTAATTTCTGCCAGAACCCCAGGCCAATAAAAGCTTCGGAGAACCTTTTCTTTTGTCTTTTCCACCCCTAGGTGTCCCCCCAATGGATGACTATGTGCGAGGTGTAATACTACGTTACGGAATGTCCGTGGTACCAACAATTGTTTAGTTGTAACTGATTTTCTTTTATCAACCCGATATACTAGGTCGTTCTCTACCTCGAAGTAGGGGTAAGCAAGTGACCTATCTGGTTGGCCATGAGTACTATTCTGGTCCCGTATATTTCCCCTTGCTACCGCTAATGTGGGGTCCTCCCACTGGGCCTTCTTAAAACTCCCAGGACTGACCTCTAGGTCAGCGAGGGTCTTATCCTGTACTGGGGTGGTAAGTGCCTGATCAACATCTTGATTTGGGGTATTCCCTACCAAAGTAGTGATGGGGAAGGGAATTTCACAGCACTCCTCCTTTTCCCCCTTCTTATTTGGGCCCTCGTCAACCTCCATTTCTGAAAAAGGGAAAGGATTTGTTTCTTCTAACACTTCGTTATGGTCTGCTATTGAACTCTGGGCGCTATTCTGAGCTGGGGACCACATTTTTAGAAAATGGGGAAAGTCGGTCCCTATTAACACATCATGTGCCAGTTTGGGTACAACACCCACCTTGAAATCTAAAGAACCAAATTCTGTTTAAAAAAAAACATCAACAGTGGAATATTCATGATTATCCCCATGTATACAACAAATTGCCACTCTTTGTGAACTGTTTACCTGTTTCTTCTTAATGGGCAATAGGTATTCGGACACTAGTGTGACCATACTCCCAGAGTCAAGAAGTGCCCGAACCCTCTTACCATTAACCTTTACAAATGCCCACAGATGGTTATTCAAGGGGTCCTCTGGGCTAGGGCCCATACATTGGGACAACAGCGAATAAGGTTCCACGCTGTTGCATTGCATGGGCTCATCATTTAGTGGGCAGATTTTTGCTGTGTGGCCCCTCTCATGACAATTTACACATTTAGGTACATAGTCTGTGTCCCACTTAGAGCCTTTTCCCGGCTCCCCATGTTGGCTATTGCCCTTAGTGTGCGAACCACTGTTGCTGGTGCTGCGTGAAGGTGGTCGCCGCTCTTCAGCTCCCCTTAACCCCGGTACCCTTTTACCGTCTCTGGAAGAGTCCTGGAACCTCGGGTAGTGGGGTTGCTCCACGACTGTGGGTTGCGGGTGCTCTCCTGCTGCATTGTACCTTTCTACGAGGGCCACAAGCTCATCCGCATTGTGGGGGTCACTCCGACTGACCCAATGGCGTAAGGCAGAGGGAAGTTTCCTCAAGAACTGGTCCATGACCAACCGTTCCACGATGTGGCTTGCTGAGTTGATCTCGGGTTGTAGCCACTTCCGGGCGAGGTGGATGAGGTCATACATCTGGCTTCGGGTGGCTTTATCCATCGTGAAGGACCATGCGTGAAACCTTTGGGCGCGAACAGCCGTGGTTACGCCGAGGCGGGCGAGGATCTCGAACTTCAATTTTGCATAGACGTTAGCTTCGGCTGGCTCTAGATCAAAGTAAGCCTTCTGGGGTTCGCCGCTTAGGAAGGGTGCGATTAGACCAGCCCACTCAGCTTCTGGCCATCCCTCTCTCTGTGCCGTGCGTTCAAACGTGAGAAGATAGGCTTCCACATCATCCGAGGGTCCCATCTTCTGAAGGTAGTGGCTTGCCCTGGTCATTTTCGGAACTGGGGCTGCCGCTGCCAGTGGAAGGTTACTGATAGTCCCCCTCAGGATCTCGAGTTCCTGCTGTAAGCCCTGAGCGAACCGCTGTTGCTCCTCTCTCAGCAAGCGGTTTGTCTCTTGCTGGTTTGCATTCGCCTGTTGCAGGGCTTCATTCGCGTCTTTCTGGACAGCGACATTGCGTACCAGCGCACTCACCACGTCTTCCATCTTGTTTGGAGAGAGAGAAAAAAAAAAACCTTCTTTTTTTTTTTTTTTTTTTTTAAAGTTCTTTAACCCCCAGACCTTTCAGTGTTCTGCCCGCATTCTCCACCATATGTGACAAACGGCTTACTCCGGGGCTCCGCCGTCTGTCCGGGACTGTTAGAACACGGTCTTTTAGGGTAGGTTAAATGATGAGACGTCACGTACTGTTCCTTTAAACAGGCTATGCCTGGTTTATTCAGTCCCAGGCACTGAGACTGCCACAGTTTAAACAGAAAACAAAGCCAAACAAAAAGCTGCTCGTCTGAGCGATAACTTAAACTTAGATGTCCCTGACTCAGAGTTGGAAGTGGCTTGTCCACTTCCACCAACAAAATAAGTACCTTTGCAGTCTTTAGACAAACTAACAGAATGAATGAAGCGATTTGGGAAAGAGGCTTTCTCACCCCTCTGCAGTTCAGCAGCCTTCCAGGCTCTTGGGCGGGGCTCAGAGGAAACAGGAAACAGGTCTTATATACCTGAACTCTAATCAGCATGACAGGTGACAGAAAACAGGCAGCAGACAAACTGTGGAATGGAGTGCCTGTACCACGAGGCTGCCCTGTTCAGCTTAGACAGGACAGAAACTGTTCAGTATCCTGGGAGCCCTGTATATGGAGTTTATTACCAACCCCTGGTTTCTGTCACAATACCTATTTTGTATGAAAATTGAACAAAAGTTACAAAAGAATACATGGATGTTTCGTATCCAGAGTCAGGTGGATGAGATGAGATGGGGACATGTTCATATTGTAACTGTACATTACTAAAAGAAGGCTTTTTTTCTATACAGATAAGGTGTTTTAAAAAAACATGCAATACACACTCACACACACAAATGCAAAACTGTAACTGTTTCATACTCTCATAATATACATTTTCTTTAACTGTGCACGCAATGTCTTGTATATAATGTATACCCTGTTCATGTATGTAACTGTACTTGTAACCATGTACTATTTGTTTTACTCTGTGCCCAGGACATACTTGAAAACGAGAGGTAACTCTCAATGTATTACTTCCTGGTAAAATATTTTATAAATAAATAAAATGCACACTCACACACACAAATGCAAAATGCACACACAAAAGCCAAAAAGATGGTACTGCAATTCATTGCATTCATTCTTTGGTATCTCTTACAAAATGGTTGAACTGAATCAGAAGTCATATGGTGACAAATTGTTATTATTATTATTATTATTATGATTCTAAATAATGTAAAGGTTGCTCAATAAACCGCTGCTGGTATTGACAAAATCATCTGCCGAAACCCGGGATCGAACCAGGGACCTTTAGATCTTCAGTCTAACGCTCTCCCAACTGAGCTATTTCGGCTATGCATGATTTTTGGACAGGTGTCTGGAGCGGATCTGAAGCACAATGTTAGAGATAGGCCAGATAAGCTTCCTTGAAAAGGTGAATTTTCAGAGAGTCTGGGGGAATACAATATAAGACTTCATGGGAATAAGTGCAAACTGTAAACACTGTAAAATCTGGGGCATCCCTTCAATCTAGTACAATCTAGTATATATTATAATGCTTGAAACACTTTAAAATGTTGAATTTTTCCTTTTCTTGTTCACTGTATTGGCAAACGCAGCAAGGTAAACAAAAGAGAGTATTTGCTACAATCAATAGCACTAACAGGCTTCAGTGAAGTCATCATATCAATCAGTGATCTCATGTAAAAGTAGAATGTCTGGAAGGCCTGGCCCTACTGACTACACACCAAAAAAATTGGAGAATGCGGGCATCGATCCCGCTACCTCTTACATGCAAAGCAAGCGCTCTACCATGTGAGCTAATTCCCCTCTTACATGAACGTGCGTCAGTGCTGGCTGCTTCACTTTCTGCAGGGCAAATCTGTCTGGGAACTTGCACTGCTGAATCCCAGTTATCAGACACAGCTGAATGTCCAGGGCTGTGGATGATTGGGTGAGAAGGAGAGTTGAATCATCGGAGCCCAGTAAGTAGACCCTTTGTCGCCATACTAGGCATCTTCCCTGGTTGTCTAGTGGTTAGGATTCGGCGCTCTCACCGCCGCGGCCCGGGTTCGATTCCCGGTCAGGGAAAGAAAGCTGATTCTTTTTTTGTTCATATCTTAAGTTACTGTTGACAGAAATGTCATTTTATTTCCCCCCATTGATTTTAGACTTGCGCAAACCCATCTCTTGCTAATTCAATTCCGAAAACAGAAAGGATAATGGAAGTGACTGTAAGAATTGTATTCATTGCGCATGTCAATTGAAATATTGCAAGAAGAGAATGCGCTAGTCGGGGAAAGTTATACATACACACCTACATACTTATGAACATAAATTGCTTCAATATCATTTCTTAGCCGACATTTTGGTTTTATTTGAACATTTGTAGTAATTATAATCATACTCAATCAATTTATTATATTATGATGATTTCCAGTCACCAGGACTCAGGACGAGATTGCCACGGCCATTGAGTACCGCCACCTACCCCATCACACAAACACACACACACACACACACACACACACACAAAATGTATATTGGTAACAATAATTTAAAAAGGGGGAATTAAAATGGCCGAAGTGGGCAATGTATAATTGTGTACAGATCCATAAACCGACCCCTGAGCATGTATATACCTATAAGCATGTACAGTGTTGTTTGTTACAGCGGTTTCCAAATTATTTCCATTTGAAAGATTTCATTTTTCTGAAATGGAGCAAGCAAATTGTATGAAAATTGAACAAAAGTTACAAAAGAATACATGGATGTTTCGTATCCAGAGTCAGGTGGATGAGATGAGATGGGGACATGTTCATATTGTAACTGTACATTACTAAAAGAAGGCTTTTTTTCTATACAGATAAGGTGTTTTAAAAAAACATGCAATACACACTCACACACACAAATGCAAAACTGTAACTGTTTCATACGCTCATAATATACATTTTCTTTAACTGTGCACGCAATGTCTTGTATATAATGTATACCCTGTTCATTTATGTAACTGTACTTGTAACCATGCACTATTTGTTTTACTCTGTGCCCAGGACATACTTGAAAACGAGAGGTAACTCTCAATGTATTACTTCCTGGTAAAATATTTTATAAATAAATAAAATGCACACTCACACACACAAATGCAAAATGCACACACAAAAGCCAAAAAGATGGTACTGCAAACACTAATTAACACCAAAGGGATGTGCCTATTGCTAAAATATGAGCAGCAGCAGCACCCCTGTTATCTATGGATGGGACTGATACCCCCTGCAGACACAGGCACACACACGCGCACACACGCGCACACACGCGCACACACGCACAGAGGGGTCTGTAGTGTGACAGGGCACGCCAGCTTCGCCACCAGGCACTCCTTCTTGAATTAAAATAAACCTATCTCCTTACCTCTTTGTGGATGCACCCTCTTTACCAACAAGAGGGACAGGACCAGCTCTCCTCAGCTTCCATTTACCCTTCCTTTCCTCTCTCACTTGAAAACTTTCTACCCCTGAGAGAGTGGGTGGGAGGGAGATAGAGCAAGAAACAGCGCCCCAAAACCTGTCCCATTAACAGCAGAAGCAGCACAGGCTTCTGTCCCTCTGCTCCTCTCCTCTCCTCTCACTCCATTCATTTGCATGGGAGGGAGGAGCCACTCTCTCTCTCTCTCTCTCTCTCTCTCTCTCTCTCTCTCTCTCTCTCTCTCCACCTAGCAGCCAGTATATGTGATGATGTCACAATGCGTCTCTAACATCACAGACATATGCTGACATCATCACACAGGCTGACTGGCCATTAAGAGACAGAGAGGCAGATAGAGACACACTGACAAATGCATACACTGAAGGCACAGGCAGCATGCAGCTTCTGCACCATAAAAGTACATTTGAATCAAAAAGAATGATGATGTCTTTTAAGTGTGGCTCTATTGAAGTTTTGGGGTGTAAGTGTCAAGACAATCTTGGCAAAAAACGGAGGCATCATTTTCAACCATTTAATCAATATGTGCTTTTAGATGACACTATCCTACATTCTGCATGGATATAATAATAATAATATTATTAATATTAATAATAATAATAATAATAGATACCATGGGAAAATAATAGGAGACATAGTGGGAATATTATCCAGTTTGTCACCATAAGGGGAATATACATAGCGCTTCACAGCAATAATACAAGTGACAAAACTGGAATATAATAAATATATGGCTAGGGATACAGTATCCTACAGTACATCTGTCATGGATATAATAATAAGAGACATCATGGGAAAATTATAGGAAACATAATGGTAAAAAGCGCTACAGACATAAAAGGAAAGATCCGGAAAAAGAGTTGCTGCTCCCCCGAAGAGCTTACAGTCTAAGTCTATACATAACAAGATACTATGTGTATCCATTTTGTGACCATTTCTGTCATCAGAAAATAGAAACAACATGCAGAACACATCCAACTTTGCTGCCATTTGCTCATTAAATATTTTGACCAACACCAGTCTGTGAACTGTTGATGTTTAATGCTATGGTCACAAGCACAGCAGTATCGCCAATAATGCAAGACGGTTTTTGCATTAAGTTACTGTTGACAGAAATGTCATTTTATTTCCCCCCATTGATTTTAGACTTGCGCAAACCCATCTCTTGCTAATTCAATTCCGAAAACAGAAAGGATAATGGAAGTGACTGTAAGAATTGTATTCATTGCGCATGTCAATTGAAATATTGCAAGAAGAGAATGCGCTAGTCGGGGAAAGTTATACATACACACCTACATACTTATGAACATAAATTGCTTCAATATCATTTCTCAGCCGACATTTTGGTTTTATTTGAACATTTGTAGTAATTATAATCATACTCAATCAATTTATTATATTATGATGATTTCCAGTCACCAGGACTCAGGACGAGATTGCCACGGCCATTGAGTACCGCCACCTACCCCATCACACAAACACACACACACACACACAAAATGTATATTGGTAACAATAATTTAAAAAGGGGGAATTAAAATGGCCGAAGTGGGCAATGTATAATTGTGTACAGATCCATAAACCGACCCCTGAGCATGTATATACTGTGACAAACGGCTTACTCCGGGGCTCCGCCGTCTGTCCGGGACTGTTAGAACACGGTCTTTTAGGGTAGGTTAAATGATGAGACGTCACGTACTGTTCCTTTAAACAGGCTATGCCTGGTTTATTCAGTCCCAGGCACTGAGACTGCCACAGTTTAAACAGAAAACAAAGCCAAACAAAAAGCTGCTCGTCTGAGCGATAACTTAAACTTAGATGTCCCTGACTCAGAATTGGAAGTGGCTTGTCCACTTCCACCAACAAAATAAGTACCTTTGCAGTCTTTAGACAAACTAACAGAATGAATGAAGCGATTTGGGAAAGAGGCTTTCTCACCCCTCTGCAGTTCAGCAGCCTTCCAGGCTCTTGGGCGGGGCTCAGAGGAAACAGGAAACAGGTCTTATATACCTGAACTCTAATCAGCATGACAGGTGACAGAAAACAGGCAGCAGACAAACTGTGGAATGGAGTGCCTGTACCACGAGGCTGCCCTGTTCAGCTTAGACAGGACAGAAACTGTTCAGTATCCTGGGAGCCCTGTATATGGAGTTTATTACCAACCCCTGGTTTCTGTCACATATCCTCCCCCCCAGCTCAGACCTCGAGGGGTGAGCGACCATGGATATTAGGGAGTGCATCCTTGACAACCCGTCGGCATTGCCATGTTTGTGCCCCGACCTGTGTTCCACAGAAAATTTAAAGGGCTGTAGGCTTAGGAACCACCTGGTCACCCTAGTGTTCTTCTCCCTATTTTGACACATCCAGGTAAGGGGTGCATGATCTGTGACCAATCGGAACTTTCTCCCCAACAGATAATACTTGAGTGTCTCTACAGCCCACTTTATTGCGAGACACTCTTTCTCGACTATGGAGTAATTTTTCTCCTGGGGATTTAGTTTCCTACTTAAATAAAGGATGGGGTGCTGCTCCCCTTGAGACTCCTGGGAGAGTACCGCCCCCAGCCCTACCTCAGATGCGTCGGTTTGGACTACGAACTCTTTGGAGAAGTCAGGTGTGACCAACACTGGTTGGGCACAGAGAGCTTCTTTCAGGCTTCTAAAGGCCTGTTCGGCTTCGGGGGACCACTTTACCATTAGCGGTCCTCTTGCTTTTGTGAGGTCGGTTAGTGGGGTTGCCTTAGTTGCAAAATTGGGAATAAACCTCCTATAGTAGCCAATTAACCCCAAAAAGGTCCTTACTTGTTTTTTTGTGACTGGCCTTGGCCAATTTTGTATCGCCTCTACTTTGAGTGTTTGTGGTTTGAGTAACCCTCTACCAATAGAATACCCCAGATACTTGGCCTCCTCCAGACCAATAGTGCATTTAGCGGGGTTAGCAGTTAGTCCAGCAGACCGAACTGCGTCGAGCACAGCTTGGACCTTTGGAAGGTGGGACTGCCAATCTTCACTATGGATTACCACATCATCCAGGTAGGCGGCAGCGTACCGAACATGTGGTTTTAAAATTTTATCCATCATTCTTTGGAATGTGGCGGGAGCTCCATGTAAGCCAAAAGGCAGCACCTTATATTGAAAGAGGCCGTCTGGGGTTGAGAAGGCTGTTTTTTCTTTTGCCCTTTCTGTGAGGGGAACCTGCCAGTACCCTTTTGTTAGGTCTAGGGTTGTGAGATATCGGGCTTTGCCCAGTCTCTCTACAAGTTCATCCACCCTGGGCATAGGATAAGTATCAAATTTTGACACCGCGTTTAGTTTCCGGTAGTCATTACAAAACCTTGTTGTACCGTCTGGCTTTGGGACTAAAATTATAGGGCTGTTCCACCCACTTTGGGATTCCTCAATTACGCCTAGTTTTAGCATTTTTTTAACCTCTAAACTTATAGCCTCTCTCTTGGCCTCTGGGATTCGGTACGGTTTAAGGTTAACTCGGACCCCCGGTTCAGAGACTATGTCATGTTTAATTACGTTAGTTTTACCTGGCTGTGTAGAGAAGATTTCTTTGTTCCTTCTCACTAAACTCTGGACCTCTCGTTTCTGATGCACGGACAGTGTTTCAGCTATGCTAACCTCTGGGTCAGTTTCTTGATTCTCTGACGGACCTGGGGGTACTAGGGTTAACAAGACCTCTCTATCTTTCCAGGGCTTGAGTAGGTTTATATGGTAAATTTGCTCAGGTTTCCTCCTACCTGGCTGCCTTACCCTATAATTTACTTCTCCCACTCTTTCCAAGACCTCATATGGCCCATGCCATTTAGCAAGGAATTTACTCTCCACGGTGGGAACCAGAACTAGTACCCTATCACCTGGAAAAAAAATTCTGACCCTAGCACCCTTATTATACGTATTCCTTTGTGCTTCTTGAGCTTTCTCCATGTGTTCCCTCACTATGGGTAGGACTGCAGCAATGCGGTCCTGCATTTGGGCAACATGCTCTATTACACTTCTGTAAGGGGTAACCTCGTGTTCCCAAGTTTCTTTGGCTATATCCAGTAAGCCCCTTGGATGTCGGCCATACAATAGTTCAAACGGGGAGAAGCCTGTGGATGACTGGGGAACTTCCCTAATGGCAAATAACAGGTATGGTAACAAACAGTCCCAGTTTTTCCCATCCTTATCGACCGCCCGGCGTAACATGCTCTTTAAGGTTTTATTGAACCTTTCCACTAAACCATCTGTTTGTGGATGATAGACTGAGGTTCTGAGATGCTTGATTTTTAGGAGTTTACATAGCTCTTTTGTTACTTGGGACATAAATGGTGTTCCCTGGTCAGATAAGATCTCTTTAGGAATTCCGACCCGGGAAAACAGAAGTACTAACTCTTTTGCTATGTTTTTAGCAGAGGTGCTACGTAGGGGAACTGCCTCCGGATATCGGGTAGCATAATCTAATATTACCAATATATGCTGATGTCCCCTAGCAGACTTTATTAGGGGTCCTACTAGATCCATAGCAATCCGGTCAAATGGTACCTCTATTATGGGAAGGGGTACCAATGGGCTGCAGTATGCTTTGAACGGGGCGGTGATCTGACATTCTGGGCATGAGGAACAATAGTTTGTAATTTCTGCCAGAACCCCAGCCCAATAAAAGCTTCGGAGAACCTTTTCTTTTGTCTTTTCCACCCCTAGGTGTCCCCCCAATGGATGACTATGTGCGAGGTGTAATACTACGTTACGGAATGTCCGTGGTACCAACAATTGTTTAGTTGTAACTGATTTTCTTTTATCAACCCGATATACTAGGTCGTTCTCTACCTCGAAGTAGGGGTAAGCAAGTGACCTATCTGGTTGGCCATGAGTACTATTCTGGTCCCGTATATTTCCCCTTGCTACCGCTAATGTGGGGTCCTCCCACTGGGCCTTCTTAAAACTCCCAGGACTGACCTCTAGGTCAGCGAGGGTCTTATCCTGTACTGGGGTGGTAAGTGCCTGATCAACATCTTGATTTGGGGTATTCCCTACCAAAGTAGTGATGGGGAAGGGAATTTCACAGCACTCCTCCTTTTCCCCCTTCTTATTTGGGCCCTCGTCAACCTCCATTTCTGAAAAAGGGAAAGGATTTGTTTCTTCTAACACTTCGTTATGGTCTGCTATTGAACTCTGGGCGCTATTCTGAGCTGGGGACCACATTTTTAGAAAATGGGGAAAGTCGGTCCCTATTAACACATCATGTGCCAGTTTGGGTACAACACCCACCTTGAAATCTAAAGAACCAAATTCTGTTTAAAAAAAAACATCAACAGTGGAATATTCATGATTATCCCCATGTATACAACAAATTGCCACTCTTTGTGAACTGTTTACCTGTTTCTTCTTAATGGGCAATAGGTATTCGGACACTAGTGTGACCATACTCCCAGAGTCAAGAAGTGCCCGAACCCTCTTACCATTAACCTTTACAAATGCCCACAGATGGTTATTCAAGGGGTCCTCTGGGCTAGGGCCCATACATTGGGACAACAGCGAATAAGGTTCCACGCTGTTGCATTGCATGGGCTCATCATTTAGTGGGCAGATTTTTGCTGTGTGGCCCCTCTCATGACAATTTACACATTTAGGTACATAGTCTGTGTCCCACTTAGAGCCTTTTCCCGGCTCCCCATGTTGGCTATTGCCCTTAGTGTGCGAACCACTGTTGCTGGTGCTGCGTGAAGGTGGTCGCCGCTCTTCAGCTCCCCTTAACCCCGGTACCCTTTTACCGTCTCTGGAAGAGTCCTGGAACCTCGGGTAGTGGGGTTGCTCCACGACTGTGGGTTGCGGGTGCTCTCCTGCTGCATTGTACCTTTCTACGAGGGCCACAAGCTCATCCGCATTGTGGGGGTCACTCCGACTGACCCAATGGCGTAAGGCAGAGGGAAGTTTCCTCAAGAACTGGTCCATGACCAACCGTTCCACGATGTGGCTTGCTGAGTTGATCTCGGGTTGTAGCCACTTCCGGGCGAGGTGGATGAGGTCATACATCTGGCTTCGGGTGGCTTTATCCATCGTGAAGGACCATGCGTGAAACCTTTGGGCGCGAACAGCCGTGGTTACGCCGAGGCGGGCGAGGATCTCGAACTTCAATTTTGCATAGACGTTAGCTTCGGCTGGCTCTAGATCAAAGTAAGCCTTCTGGGGTTCGCCGCTTAGGAAGGGTGCGATTAGACCAGCCCACTCAGCTTCTGGCCATCCCTCTCTCTGTGCCGTGCGTTCAAACGTGAGAAGATAGGCTTCCACATCATCCGAGGGTCCCATCTTCTGAAGGTAGTGGCTTGCCCTGGTCATTTTCGGAACTGGGGCTGCCGCTGCCAGTGGAAGGTTACTGATAGTCCCCCTCAGGATCTCGAGTTCCTGCTGTAAGCCCTGAGCGAACCGCTGTTGCTCCTCTCTCAGCAAGCGGTTTGTCTCTTGCTGGTTTGCATTCGCCTGTTGCAGGGCTTCATTCGCGTCTTTCTGGACAGCGACATTGCATACCAGCGCACTCACCACGTCTTCCATCTTGTTTGGAGAGAGAGGAAAAAAAAAACCTTCTTTTTTTTTTTTTTTTTTTTTAAAGTTCTTTAACCCCCAGACCTTTCAGTGTTCTGCCCGCATTCTCCACCATATGTGACAAACGGCTTACTCCGGGGCTCCGCCGTCTGTCCGGGACTGTTAGAACACGGTCTTTTAGGGTAGGTTAAATGATGAGACGTCACGTACTGTTCCTTTAAACAGGCTATGCCTGGTTTATTCAGTCCCAGGCACTGAGACTGCCACAGTTTAAACAGAAAACAAAGCCAAACAAAAAGCTGCTCGTCTGAGCGATAACTTAAACTTAGATGTCCCTGACTCAGAGTTGGAAGTGGCTTGTCCACTTCCACCAACAAAATAAGTACCTTTGCAGTCTTTAGACAAACTAACAGAATGAATGAAGCGATTTGGGAAAGAGGCTTTCTCACCCCTCTGCAGTTCAGCAGCCTTCCAGGCTCTTGGGCGGGGCTCAGAGGAAACAGGAAACAGGTCTTATATACCTGAACTCTAATCAGCATGACAGGTGACAGAAAACAGGCAGCAGACAAACTGTGGAATGGAGTGCCTGTACCACGAGGCTGCCCTGTTCAGCTTAGACAGGACAGAAACTGTTCAGTATCCTGGGAGCCCTGTATATGGAGTTTATTACCAACCCCTGGTTTCTGTCACAATACCTATTTTGTATGAAAATTGAACAAAAGTTACAAAAGAATACATGGATGTTTCGTATCCAGAGTCAGGTGGATGAGATGAGATGGGGACATGTTCATATTGTAACTGTACATTACTAAAAGAAGGCTTTTTTTCTATACAGATAAGGTGTTTTAAAAAAACATGCAATACACACTCACACACACAAATGCAAAACTGTAACTGTTTCATACGCTCATAATATACATTTTCTTTAACTGTGCACGCAATGTCTTGTATATAATGTATACCCTGTTCATGTATGTAACTGTACTTGTAACCATGTACTATTTGTTTTACTCTGTGCCCAGGACATACTTGAAAACGAGAGGTAACTCTCAATGTATTACTTCCTGGTAAAATATTTTATAAATAAATAAAATGCACACTCACACACACAAATGCAAAATGCACACACAAAAGCCAAAAAGATGGTACTGCAATTCATTGCATTCATTCTTTGGTATCTCTTACAAAATGGTTGAACTGAATCAGAAGTCATATGGTGACAAATTGTTATTATTATTATTATTATTATGATTCTAAATAATGTAAAGGTTGCTCAATAAACCGCTGCTGGTATTGACAAAATCATCTGCCGAAACCCGGGATCGAACCAGGGACCTTTAGATCTTCAGTCTAACGCTCTCCCAACTGAGCTATTTCGGCTATGCATGATTTTTGGACAGGTGTCTGGAGCGGATCTGAAGCACAATGTTAGAGATAGGCCAGATAAGCTTCCTTGAAAAGGTGAATTTTCAGAGAGTCTGGGGGAATACAATATAAGACTTCATGGGAATAAGTGCAAACTGTAAACACTGTAAAATCTGGGGCATCCCTTCAATCTAGTACAATCTAGTATATATTATAATGCTTGAAACACTTTAAAATGTTGAATTTTTCCTTTTCTTGTTCACTGTATTGGCAAACGCAGCAAGGTAAACAAAAGAGAGTATTTGCTACAATCAATAGCACTAACAGGCTTCAGTGAAGTCATCATATCAATCAGTGATCTCATGTAAAAGTAGAATGTCTGGAAGGCCTGGCCCTACTGACTACACACCAAAAAACTTGGAGAATGCGGGCATCGATCCCGCTACCTCTTACATGCAAAGCAAGCGCTCTACCATGTGAGCTAATTCCCCTCTTACATGAAAGTGTGTCAGTGCGGGCTGCTTCACTTTCTGCAGGGCAAATCTGTCTGGGAACTTGCACTGCTGAATCCCAGTTATCAGACACAGCTGAATGTCCAGGGCTGTGGATGATTGGGTGAGAAGGAGAGTTGAATCATCGGAGCCCAGTAAGTAGACCCTTTGTCGCCATACTAGGCATCTTCCCTGGTTGTCTAGTGGTTAGGATTCGGCGCTCTCACCGCCGCGGCCCGGGTTCGATTCCCGGTCAGAGAAAGAAAGCTGATTCTTTTTTTGTTCATATCTTAAGTTACTGTTGACAGAAATGTCATTTTATTTCCCCCCATTGATTTTAGACTTGCGCAAACCCATCTCTTGCTAATTCAATTCCGAAAACAGAAAGGATAATGGAAGTGACTGTAAGAATTGTATTCATTGCGCATGTCAATTGAAATATTGCAAGAAGAGAATGCGCTAGTCGGGGAAAGTTATACATACACACCTACATACTTATGAACATAAATTGCTTCAATATCATTTCTTAGCCGACATTTTGGTTTTATTTGAACATTTGTAGTAATTATAATCATACTCAATCAATTTATTATATTATGATGATTTCCAGTCACCAGGACTCAGGACGAGATTGCCACGGCCATTGAGTACCGCCACCTACCCCATCACACAAACACACACACACACACACACACAAAATGTATATTGGTAACAATAATTTAAAAAGGGGGAATTAAAATGGCCGAAGTGGGCAATGTATAATTGTGTACAGATCCATAAACCGACCCCTGAGCATGTATATACCTATAAGCATGTACAGTGTTGTTTGTTACAGCGGTTTCCAAATTATTTCCATTTGAAAGATTTCATTTTTCTGAAATGGAGCAAGCAAATTGTATGAAAATTGAACAAAAGTTACAAAAGAATACATGGATGTTTCGTATCCAGAGTCAGGTGGATGAGATGAGATGGGGACATGTTCATATTGTAACTGTACATTACTAAAAGAAGGCTTTTTTTCTATACAGATAAGGTGTTTAAAAAAAACATGCAATACACACTCACACACACAAATGCAAAACTGTAACTGTTTCATACGCTCATAATATACATTTTCTTTAACTGTGCACGCAATGTCTTGTATATAATGTATACCCTGTTCATTTATGTAACTGTACTTGTAACCATGCACTATTTGTTTTACTCTGTGCCCAGGACATACTTGAAAACGAGAGGTAACTCTCAATGTATTACTTCCTGGTAAAATATTTTATAAATAAATAAAATGCACACTCACACACACAAATGCAAAATGCACACACAAAAGCCAAAAAGATGGTACTGCAAACACTAATTAACACCAAAGGGATGTGCCTATTGCTAAAATATGAGCAGCAGCAGCACCCCTGTTATCTATGGATGGGACTGATACCCCCTGCAGACACAGGCACACACACGCGCACACACGCGCACACACGCGCACACACGCACAGAGGGGTCTGTAGTGTGACAGGGCACGCCAGCTTCGCCACCAGGCACTCCTTCTTGAATTAAAATAAACCTATCTCCTTACCTCTTTGTGGATGCACCCTCTTTACCAACAAGAGGGACAGGACCAGCTCTCCTCAGCTTCCATTTACCCTTCCTTTCCTCTCTCACTTGAAAACTTTCTACCCCTGAGAGAGTGGGTGGGAGGGAGATAGAGCAAGAAACAGCGCCCCAAAACCTGTCCCATTAACAGCAGAAGCAGCACAGGCTTCTGTCCCTCTGCTCCTCTCCTCTCCTCTCACTCCATTCATTTGCATGGGAGGGAGGAGCCACTCTCTCTCTCTCTCTCTCTCTCTCTCTCTCTCTCTCTCTCTCTCTCTCTCTCTCTCTCTCTCGCTCTCTCTCTCTCTCTCCACCTAGCAGCCAGTATATGTGATGATGTCACAATGCGTCTCTAACATCACAGACATATGCTGACATCATCACACAGGCTGACTGGCCATTAAGAGACAGAGAGGCAGATAGAGACACACTGACAAATGCATACACTGAAGGCACAGGCAGCATGCAGCTTCTGCACCATAAAAGTACATTTGAATCAAAAAGAATGATGATGTCTTTTAAGTGTGGCTCTATTGAAGTTTTGGGGTGTAAGTGTCAAGACAATCTTGGCAAAAAACGGAGGCATCATTTTCAACCATTTAATCAATATGTGCTTTTAGATGACACTATCCTACATTCTGCATGGATATAATAATAATAATATTATTAATATTAATAATAATAATAGATACCATGGGAAAATAATAGGAGACATAGTGGGAATATTATCCAGTTTGTCACCATAAGGGGAATATATATAGCGCTTCACAGCAATAATACAAGTGACAAAACTGGAATATAATAAATATATGGCTAGGGATACAGTATCCTACAGTACATCTGTCATGGATATAATAATAAGAGACATCATGGGAAAATTATAGGAAACATAATGGTAAAAAGCGCTACAGACATAAAAGGAAAGATCCGGAAAAAGAGTTGCTGCTCCCCCGAAGAGCTTACAGTCTAAGTCTATACATAACAAGATACTATGTGTATCCATTTTGTGACCATTTCTGTCATCAGAAAATAGAAACAACATGCAGAACACATCCAACTTTGCTGCCATTTGCTCATTAAATATTTTGACCAACACCAGTCTGTGAACTGTTGATGTTTAATGCTATGGTCACAAGCACAGCAGTATCGCCAATAATGCAAGACGGTTTTTGCATTAAGTTACTGTTGACAGAAATGTCATTTTATTTCCCCCCATTGATTTTAGACTTGCGCAAACCCATCTCTTGCTAATTCAATTCCGAAAACAGAAAGGATAATGGAAGTGACTGTAAGAATTGTATTCATTGCGCATGTCAATTGAAATATTGCAAGAAGAGAATGCGCTAGTCGGGGAAAGTTATACATACACACCTACATACTTATGAACATAAATTGCTTCAATATCATTTCTCAGCCGACATTTTGGTTTTATTTGAACATTTGTAGTAATTATAATCATACTCAATCAATTTATTATATTATGATGATTTCCAGTCACCAGGACTCAGGACGAGATTGCCACGGCCATTGAGTACCGCCACCTACCCCATCACACAAACACACACACACACACACAAAATGTATATTGGTAACAATAATTTAAAAAGGGGGAATTAAAATGGCCGAAGTGGGCAATGTATAATTGTGTACAGATCCATAAACCGACCCCTGAGCATGTATATACTGTGACAAACGGCTTACTCCGGGGCTCCGCCGTCTGTCCGGGACTGTTAGAACACGGTCTTTTAGGGTAGGTTAAATGATGAGACGTCACGTACTGTTCCTTTAAACAGGCTATGCCTGGTTTATTCAGTCCCAGGCACTGAGACTGCCACAGTTTAAACAGAAAACAAAGCCAAACAAAAAGCTGCTCGTCTGAGCGATAACTTAAACTTAGATGTCCCTGACTCAGAATTGGAAGTGGCTTGTCCACTTCCACCAACAAAATAAGTACCTTTGCAGTCTTTAGACAAACTAACAGAATGAATGAAGCGATTTGGGAAAGAGGCTTTCTCACCCCTCTGCAGTTCAGCAGCCTTCCAGGCTCTTGGGCGGGGCTCAGAGGAAACAGGAAACAGGTCTTATATACCTGAACTCTAATCAGCATGACAGGTGACAGAAAACAGGCAGCAGACAAACTGTGGAATGGAGTGCCTGTACCACGAGGCTGCCCTGTTCAGCTTAGACAGGACAGAAACTGTTCAGTATCCTGGGAGCCCTGTATATGGAGTTTATTACCAACCCCTGGTTTCTGTCACATATCCTCCCCCCCAGCTCAGACCTCGAGGGGTGAGCGACCATGGATATTAGGGAGTGCATCCTTGACAACCCGTCGGCATTGCCATGTTTGTGCCCCGACCTGTGTTCCACAGAAAATTTAAAGGGCTGTAGGCTTAGGAACCACCTGGTCACCCTAGCGTTCTTCTCCCTATTTTGACACATCCAGGTAAGGGGTGCATGATCTGTGACCAATCGGAACTTTCTCCCCAACAGATAATACTTGAGTGTCTCTACAGCCCACTTTATTGCGAGACACTCTTTCTCGACTATGGAGTAATTTTTCTCCTGGGGATTTAGTTTCCTACTTAAATAAAGGATGGGGTGCTGCTCCCCTTGAGACTCCTGGGAGAGTACCGCCCCCAGCCCTACCTCAGATGCGTCGGTTTGGACTACGAACTCTTTGGAGAAGTCAGGTGTGACCAACACTGGTTGGGCACAGAGAGCTTCTTTCAGGCTTCTAAAGGCCTGTTCGGCTTCGGGGGACCACTTTACCATTAGCGGTCCTCTTGCTTTTGTGAGGTCGGTTAGTGGGGTTGCCTTAGTTGCAAAATTGGGAATAAACCTCCTATAGTAGCCAATTAACCCCAAAAAGGTCCTTACTTGTTTTTTTGTGACTGGCCTTGGCCAATTTTGTATCGCCTCTACTTTGAGTGTTTGTGGTTTGAGTAACCCTCTACCAATAGAATACCCCAGATACTTGGCCTCCTCCAGACCAATAGTGCATTTAGCGGGGTTAGCAGTTAGTCCAGCAGACCGAACTGCGTCGAGCACAGCTTGGACCTTTGGAAGGTGGGACTGCCAATCTTCACTATGGATTACCACATCATCCAGGTAGGCGGCAGCGTACCGAACATGTGGTTTTAAAATTTTATCCATCATTCTTTGGAATGTGGCGGGAGCTCCATGTAAGCCAAAAGGCAGCACCTTATATTGAAAGAGGCCGTCTGGGGTTGAGAAGGCTGTTTTTTCTTTTGCCCTTTCTGTGAGGGGAACCTGCCAGTACCCTTTTGTTAGGTCTAGGGTTGTGAGATATCGGGCTTTGCCCAGTCTCTCTACAAGTTCATCCACCCTGGGCATAGGATAAGTATCAAATTTTGACACCGCGTTTAGTTTCCGGTAGTCATTACAAAACCTTGTTGTACCGTCTGGCTTTGGGACTAAAATTATAGGGCTGTTCCACCCACTTTGGGATTCCTCAATTACGCCTAGTTTTAGCATTTTTTTAACCTCTAAACTTATAGCCTCTCTCTTGGCCTCTGGGATTCGGTACGGTTTAAGGTTAACTCGGACCCCCGGTTCAGAGACTATGTCATGTTTAATTACGTTAGTTTTACCTGGCTGTGTAGAGAAGATTTCTTTGTTCCTTCTCACTAAACTCTGGACCTCTCGTTTCTGATGCACGGACAGTGTTTCAGCTATGCTAACCTCTGGGTCAGTTTCTTGATTCTCTGACGGACCTGGGGGTACTAGGGTTAACAAGACCTCTCTATCTTTCCAGGGCTTGAGTAGGTTTATATTTAAATTTGCTCAGGTTTCCTCCTACCTGGCTGCCTTACCCTATAATTTACTTCTCCCACTCTTTCCAAGACCTCATATGGCCCATGCCATTTAGCAAGGAATTTACTCTCCACGGTGGGAACCAGAACTAGTACCCTATCACCTGGAAAAAAAATTCTGACCCTAGCACCCTTATTATACGTATTCCTTTGTGCTTCTTGAGCTTTCTCCATGTGTTCCCTCACTATGGGTAGGACTGCAGCAATGCGGTCCTGCATTTGGGCAACATGCTCTATTACACTTCTGTAAGGGGTAACCTCGTGTTCCCAAGTTTCTTTGGCTATATCCAGTAAGCCCCTTGGATGTCGGCCATACAATAGTTCAAACGGGGAGAAGCCTGTGGATGACTGGGGAACTTCCCTAATGGCAAATAACAGGTATGGTAACAAACAGTCCCAGTTTTTCCCATCCTTATCGACCGCCCGGCGTAACATGCTCTTTAAGGTTTTATTGAACCTTTCCACTAAACCATCTGTTTGTGGATGATAGACTGAGGTTCTGAGATGCTTGATTTTTAGGAGTTTACATAGCTCTTTTGTTACTTGGGACATAAATGGTGTTCCCTGGTCAGATAAGATCTCTTTAGGAATTCCGACCCGGGAAAACAGAAGTACTAACTCTTTTGCTATGTTTTTAGCAGAGGTGCTACGTAGGGGAACTGCCTCCGGATATCGGGTAGCATAATCTAATATTACCAATATATGCTGATGTCCCCTAGCAGACTTTATTAGGGGTCCTACTAGATCCATAGCAATCCGGTCAAATGGTACCTCTATTATGGGAAGGGGTACCAATGGGCTGCGGTATGCTTTGAACGGGGCGGTGATCTGACATTCTGGGCATGAGGAACAATAGTTTGTAATTTCTGCCAGAACCCCAGGCCAATAAAAGCTTCGGAGAACCTTTTCTTTTGTCTTTTCCACCCCTAGGTGTCCCCCCAATGGATGACTATGTGCGAGGTGTAATACTACGTTACGGAATGTCCGTGGTACCAACAATTGTTTAGTTGTAACTGATTTTCTTTTATCAACCCGATATACTAGGTCGTTCTCTACCTCGAAGTAGGGGTAAGCAAGTGACCTATCTGGTTGGCCATGAGTACTATTCTGGTCCCGTATATTTCCCCTTGCTACCGCTAATGTGGGGTCCTCCCACTGGGCCTTCTTAAAACTCCCAGGACTGACCTCTAGGTCAGCGAGGGTCTTATCCTGTACTGGGGTGGTAAGTGCCTGATCAACATCTTGATTTGGGGTATTCCCTACCAAAGTAGTGATGGGGAAGGGAATTTCACAGCACTCCTCCTTTTCCCCCTTCTTATTTGGGCCCTCGTCAACCTCCATTTCTGAAAAAGGGAAAGGATTTGTTTCTTCTAACACTTCGTTATGGTCTGCTATTGAACTCTGGGCGCTATTCTGAGCTGGGG
The DNA here is from genome assembly GCF_040206685.1 of Ascaphus truei. Lineage (NCBI taxonomy): Eukaryota > Metazoa > Chordata > Amphibia > Anura > Ascaphidae > Ascaphus > Ascaphus truei. The sequence continues at coordinate 44,160 of NW_027453939.1, read as the reverse complement.
ACCACATTTTTAGAAAATGGGGAAAGTCGGTCCCTATTAACACATCATGTGCCAGTTTGGGTACAACACCCACCTTGAAATCTAAAGAACCAAATTCTGTTTAAAAAAAAACATCAACAGTGGAATATTCATGATTATCCCCATGTATACAACAAATTGCCACTCTTTGTGAACTGTTTACCTGTTTCTTCTTAATGGGCAATAGGTATTCGGACACTAGTGTGACCATACTCCCAGAGTCAAGAAGTGCCCGAACCCTCTTACCATTAACCTTTACAAATGCCCACAGATGGTTATTCAAGGGGTCCTCTGGGCTAGGGCCCATACATTGGGACAACAGCGAATAAGGTTCCACGCTGTTGCATTGCATGGGCTCATCATTTAGTGGGCAGATTTTTGCTGTGTGGCCCCTCTCATGACTATTTACACATTTAGGTACATAGTCTGTGTCCCACTTAGAGCCTTTTCCCGGCTCCCCATGTTGGCTATTGCCCTTAGTGTGCGAACCACTGTTGCTGGTGCTGCGTGAAGGTGGTCGCCGCTCTTCAGCTCCCCTTAACCCCGGTACCCTTTTACCGTCTCTGGAAGAGTCCTGGAACCTCGGGTAGTGGGGTTGCTCCACGACTGTGGGTTGCGGGTGCTCTCCTGCTGCATTGTACCTTTCTACGAGGGCCACAAGCTCATCCGCATTGTGGGGGTCACTCCGACTGACCCAATGGCGTAAGGCAGAGGGAAGTTTCCTCAAGAACTGGTCCATGACCAACCGTTCCACGATGTGGCTTGCTGAGTTGATCTCGGGTTGTAGCCACTTCCGGGCGAGGTGGATGAGGTCATACATCTGGCTTCGGGTGGCTTTATCCATCGTGAAGGACCATGCGTGAAACCTTTGGGCGCGAACAGCCGTGGTTACGCCGAGGCGGGCGAGGATCTCGAACTTCAATTTTGCATAGACGTTAGCTTCGGCTGGCTCTAGATCAAAGTAAGCCTTCTGGGGTTCGCCGCTTAGGAAGGGTGCGATTAGACCAGCCCACTCAGCTTCTGGCCATCCCTCTCTCTGTGCCGTGCGTTCAAACGTGAGAAGATAGGCTTCCACATCATCCGAGGGTCCCATCTTCTGAAGGTAGTGGCTTGCCCTGGTCATTTTCGGAACTGGGGCTGCCGCTGCCAGTGGAAGGTTACTGATAGTCCCCCTCAGGATCTCGAGTTCCTGCTGTAAGCCCTGAGCGAACCGCTGTTGCTCCTCTCTCAGCAAGCGGTTTGTCTCTTGCTGGTTTGCATTCGCCTGTTGCAGGGCTTCATTCGCGTCTTTCTGGACAGCGACATTGCGTACCAGCGCACTCACCACGTCTTCCATCTTGTTTGGAGAGAGAGAAAAAAAAAAACCTTCTTTTTTTTTTTTTTTTTTTTTTAAAGTTCTTTAACCCCCAGACCTTTCAGTGTTCTGCCCGCATTCTCCACCATATGTGACAAACGGCTTACTCCGGGGCTCCGCCGTCTGTCCGGGACTGTTAGAACACGGTCTTTTAGGGTAGGTTAAATGATGAGACGTCACGTACTGTTCCTTTAAACAGGCTATGCCTGGTTTATTCAGTCCCAGGCACTGAGACTGCCACAGTTTAAACAGAAAACAAAGCCAAACAAAAAGCTGCTCGTCTGAGCGATAACTTAAACTTAGATGTCCCTGACTCAGAGTTGGAAGTGGCTTGTCCACTTCCACCAACAAAATAAGTACCTTTGCAGTCTTTAGACAAACTAACAGAATGAATGAAGCGATTTGGGAAAGAGGCTTTCTCACCCCTCTGCAGTTCAGCAGCCTTCCAGGCTCTTGGGCGGGGCTCAGAGGAAACAGGAAACAGGTCTTATATACCTGAACTCTAATCAGCATGACAGGTGACAGAAAACAGGCAGCAGACAAACTGTGGAATGGAGTGCCTGTACCACGAGGCTGCCCTGTTCAGCTTAGACAGGACAGAAACTGTTCAGTATCCTGGGAGCCCTGTATATGGAGTTTATTACCAACCCCTGGTTTCTGTCACAATACCTATAAGCATGTACAGTGTTGTTTGTTACAGCGGTTTCCAAATTATTTCCATTTGAAAGATTTCATTTTTCTGAAATGGAGCAAGCAAATTGTATGAAAATTGAACAAAAGTTACAAAAGAATACATGGATGTTTCGTATCCAGAGTCAGGTGGATGAGATGAGATGGGGACATGTTCATATTGTAACTGTACATTACTAAAAGAAGGCTTTTTTTCTATACAGATAAGGTGTTTTAAAAAAACATGCAATACACACTCACACACACAAATGCAAAACTGTAACTGTTTCATACTCTCATAATATACATTTTCTTTAACTGTGCACGCAATGTCTTGTATATAATGTATACCCTGTTCATGTATGTAACTGTACTTGTAACCATGTACTATTTGTTTTACTCTGTGCCCAGGACATACTTGAAAACGAGAGGTAACTCTCAATGTATTACTTCCTGGTAAAATATTTTATAAATAAATAAAATGCACACTCACACACACAAATGCAAAATGCACACACAAAAGCCAAAAAGATGGTACTGCAATTCATTGCATTCATTCTTTGGTATCTCTTACAAAATGGTTGAACTGAATCAGAAGTCATATGGTGACAAATTGTTATTATTATTATTATTATTATGATTCTAAATAATGTAAAGGTTGCTCAATAAACCGCTGCTGGTATTGACAAAATCATCTGCCGAAACCCGGGATCGAACCAGGGACCTTTAGATCTTCAGTCTAACGCTCTCCCAACTGAGCTATTTCGGCTATGCATGATTTTTGGACAGGTGTCTGGAGCGGATCTGAAGCACAATGTTAGAGATAGGCCAGATAAGCTTCCTTGAAAAGGTGAATTTTCAGAGAGTCTGGGGGAATACAATATAAGACTTCATGGGAATAAGTGCAAACTGTAAACACTGTAAAATCTGGGGCATCCCTTCAATCTAGTACAATCTAGTATATATTATAATGCTTGAAACACTTTAAAATGTTGAATTTTTCCTTTTCTTGTTCACTGTATTGGCAAACGCAGCAAGGTAAACAAAAGAGAGTATTTGCTACAATCAATAGCACTAACAGGCTTCAGTGAAGTCATCATATCAATCAGTGATCTCATGTAAAAGTAGAATGTCTGGAAGGCCTGGCCCTACTGACTACACACCAAAAAACTTGGAGAATGCGGGCATCGATCCCGCTACCTCTTACATGCAAAGCAAGCGCTCTACCATGTGAGCTAATTCCCCTCTTACATGAAAGTGCGTCAGTGCTGGCTGCTTCACTTTCTGCAGGGCAAATCTGTCTGGGAACTTGCACTGCTGAATCCCAGTTATCAGACACAGCTGAATGTCCAGGGCTGTGGATGATTGGGTGAGAAGGAGAGTTGAATCATCGGAGCCCAGTAAGTAGACCCTTTGTCGCCATACTAGGCATCTTCCCTGGTTGTCTAGTGGTTAGGATTCGGCGCTCTCACCGCCGCGGCCCGGGTTCGATTCCCGGTCAGGGAAAGAAAGCTGATTCTTTTTTTGTTCATATCTTAAGTTACTGTTGACAGAAATGTCATTTTATTTCCCCCCATTGATTTTAGATTTGCGCAAACCCATCTCTTGCTAATTCAATTCCGAAAACAGAAAGGATAATGGAAGTGACTGTAAGAATTGTATTCATTGCGCATGTCAATTGAAATATTGCAAGAAGAGAATGCGCTAGTCGGGGAAAGTTATACATACACACCTACATACTTATGAACATAAATTGCTTCAATATCATTTCTTAGCCGACATTTTGGTTTTATTTGAACATTTGTAGTAATTATAATCATACTCAATCAATTTATTATATTATGATGATTTCCAGTCACCAGGACTCAGGACGAGATTGCCACGGCCATTGAGTACCGCCACCTACCCCATCACACAAACACACACACACACACACACACAAAATGTATATTGGTAACAATAATTTAAAAAGGGGGAATTAAAATGGCCGAAGTGGGCAATGTATAATTGTGTACAGATCCATAAACCGACCCCTGAGCATGTATATACCTATAAGCATGTACAGTGTTGTTTGTTACAGCGGTTTCCAAATTATTTCCATTTGAAAGATTTCATTTTTCTGAAATGGAGCAAGCAAATTGTATGAAAATTGAACAAAAGTTACAAAAGAATACATGGATGTTTCGTATCCAGAGTCAGGTGGATGAGATGAGATGGGGACATGTTCATATTGTAACTGTACATTACTAAAAGAAGGCTTTTTTTCTATACAGATAAGGTGTTTTAAAAAAACATGCAATACACACTCACACACACAAATGCAAAACTGTAACTGTTTCATACGCTCATAATATACATTTTCTTTAACTGTGCACGCAATGTCTTGTACAGTATATAATGTATACCCTGTTCATGTATGTAACTGTACTTGTAACCATGTACTATTTGTTTTACTCTGTGCCCAGGACATACTTGAAAACGAGAGGTAACTCTCAATGTATTACTTCCTGGTAAAATATTTTATAAATAAATAAAATGCACACTCACACACACAAATGCAAAATGCACACACAAAAGCCAAAAAGATGGTACTGCAAACACTAATTAACACCAAAGGGATGTGCCTATTGCTAAAATATGAGCAGCAGCAGCAGCAGCGGCAGCACCCCTGTTATCTATGGATGGGACTGATACCCCCTGCAGACACAGGCACACACACGCGCACACACGCGCACACACGCGCACACACGCACAGAGGGGTCTGTAGTGTGACAGGGCACGCCAGCTTCGCCACCAGGCACTCCTTCTTGAATTAAAATAAACCTATCTCCTTACCTCTTTGTGGATGCACCCTCTTTACCAACAAGAGGGACAGGACCAGCTCTCCTCAGCTTCCATTTACCCTTCCTTTCCTCTCTCACTTGAAAACTTTCTACCCCTGAGAGAGTGGGTGGGAGGGAGATAGAGCAAGAAACAGCGCCCCAAAACCTGTCCCATTAACAGCAGAAGCAGCACAGGCTTCTGTCCCTCTGCTCCTCTCCTCTCCTCTCCTCTCACTCCATTCATTTGCATGGGAGGGAGGAGCCTCTCTCTCTCTCTCTCTCTCTCTCTCTCTCTCTCTCTCTCTCTCTCTCTCTCTCTCTCTCTCTCTCTCTCTCTCTCTCCCTCTCTCTCCCTCTCTCTCCCTCTCTCTCTCTCTCTCTCTCTCTCTCTTCACCTAGCAGCCAGTATATGTGATGATGTCACAATGCGTCTCTAACATCACAGACATATGCTGACATCATCACACAGGCTGACTGGCCATTAAGAGACAGAGAGGCAGATAGAGACACACTGACAAATGCATACACTGAAGGCACAGGCAGCATGCAGCTTCTGCACCATAAAAGTACATTTGAATCAAAAAGAATGATGATGTCTTTTAAGTGTGGCTCTATTGAAGTTTTGGGGTGTAAGTGTCAAGACAATCTTGGCAAAAAACGGAGGCATCATTTTCAACCATTTAATCAATATGTGCTTTTAGATGACACTATCCTACATTCTGCATGGATATAATAATAATATTATTAAAAATAATATTAATAATAATAATAATAATAGATACCATGGGAAAATAATAGGAGACATAATGGAAATATTATCCAGTTTGTCACCATAAGGGGAATATACATAGCGCTTCACAGCAATAATACAAGTGACAAAACTGGAATATAATAAATATATGGCTAGGGATACAGTATCCTACAGTACATCTGTCATGGATATAATAATAAGAGACATCATGGGAAAATTATAGGAAACATAATGGTAAAAAGCGCTACAGACATAAAAGGAAACATCCGGAAAAAGAGTTGCTGCTCCCCCGAAGAGCTTACAGTCTAAGTCTATACATAACAAGATACTATGTGTATCCATTTTGTGACCATTTCTGTCATCAGAAAATAGAAACAACATGCAGAACACATCCAACTTTGCTGCCATTTGCTCATTAAATATTTTGACCAACACCAGTCTGTGAACTGTTGATGTTTAATGCTATGGTCACAAGCACAGCAGTATCGCCAATAATGCAAGACGGTTTTATGTATGTCTTCTTCGCGCTGAAGCCGGTGTCTCTTGGAGCTCTGGTGGAGGAACTATTCACCTGTCTTGATGTCTCAGAGCTTTCAGAGAGTAAAAAACCTAGCAATAGTTTAGTTATTTTGATGCCCGCCTCATATAAACAAAATACAGCACACAATCCACTTTGCTGGCTCTCACTTATTGTATCATTTTGCCAATACCTATATGTGCAACACTGATTTTTAATGCTATTGTTTCATACTGTACGTTGCATTCATTCTTTGGTATCTCTTACAAAATGGTTGAACTGAATCAGAAGTCATATGGTGACAAATTGTTATTATTATTATTATTATTATGATTCTAAATAATGTAAAGGTTGCTCAATAAACCGCTGCTGGTATTGACAAAATCATCTGCCGAAACCCGGGATCGAACCAGGGACCTTTAGATCTTCAGTCTAACGCTCTCCCAACTGAGCTATTTCGGCTATGCATGATTTTTGGACAGGTGTCTGGAGCGGATCTGAAGCACAATGTTAGAGATAGGCCAGATAAGCTTCCTTGAAAAGGTGTATTTTCAGAGAGTCTGGGGGAATACAATATAAGACTTCATGGGAATAAGTGCAAACTGTAAACACTGTAAAATCTGGGGCATCCCTTCAATCTAGTACAATCTAGTATATATTATAATGCTTGAAACACTTTAAAATGTTGAATTTTTCCTTTTCTTGTTCACTGTATTGGCAAACGCAGCAAGGTAAACAAAAGAGAGTATTTGCTACAATCAATAGCACTAACAGGCTTCAGTGAAGTCATCATATCAATCAGTGATCTCATGTAATAGTAGAATGTCTGGAAGGCCTTGCCCTACTGACTACACACCAAAAAACTTGGAGAATGCGGGCATCGATCCCGCTACCTCTTACATGCAAAGCAAGCGCTCTACCATGTGAGCTAATTCCCCTCTTACATGAAAGTGCGTCAGTGCTGGCTGCTTCACTTTCTGCAGGGCAAATCTGTCTGGGAACTTGCACTGCTGAATCCCAGTTATCAGACACAGCTGAATGTCCAGGGCTGTGGATGATTGGGTGAGAAGGAGAGTTGAATCATCGGAGCCCAGTAAGTAGACCCTTTGTCGCCATACTAGGCATCTTCCCTGGTTGTCTAGTGGTTAGGATTCGGCGCTCTCACCGCCGCGGCCCGGGTTCGATTCCCGGTCAGGGAAAGAAAGCTGATTCTTTTTTTGTTCATATCTTAAGTTACTGTTGACAGAAATGTCATTTTATTTCCCCCCATTGATTTTAGACTTGCGCAAACACATCTCTTGCTAATTCAATTCCGAAAACAGAAAGGATAATGGAAGTGACTGTAAGAATTGTATTCATTGCGCATGTCAATTGAAATATTGCAAGAAGAGAATGCGCTAGTCGGGGAAAGTTATACATACACACCTACATACTTATGAACATAAATTGCTTCAATATCATTTCTTAGCCGACATTTTGGTTTTATTTGAACATTTGTAGTAATTATAATCATACTCAATCAATTTATTATATTATGATGATTTCCAGTCACCAGGACTCAGGACGAGATTGCCACGGCCATTGAGTACCGCCACCTACCCCATCACACAAACACACACACACACACACACACAAAATGTATATTGGTAACAATAATTTAAAAGGGGGAATTAAAATGGCCGAAGTGGGCAATGTATAATTGTGTACAGATCCATAAACCGACCCCTGAGCATGTATATACCTATAAGCATGTACAGTGTTGTTTGTTACAGCGGTTTCCAAATTATTTCCATTTGAAAGATTTCATTTTTCTGAAATGGAGCAAGCAAATTGTATGAAAATTGAACAAAAGTTACAAAAGAATACATGGATGTTTCGTATCCAGAGTCAGGTGGATGAGATGAGATGGGGACATGTTCATATTGTAACTGTACATTACTAAAAGAAGGCTTTTTTTCTATACAGATAAGGTGTTTTAAAAAAACATGCAATACACACTCACACACACAAATGCAAAACTGTAACTGTTTCATACGCTCATAATATACATTTTCTTTAACTGTGCACGCAATGTCTTGTACAGTATATAATGTATACCCTGTTCATATGTGTAACTGTACTTGTAACCATGTACTATTTGTTTTACTCTGTGCCCAGGACATACTTGAAAACGAGAGGTAACTCTCAATGTATTACTTCCTGGTAAAATATTTTATAAATAAATAAAATGCACACTCACACACACAAATGCAAAATGCACACACAAAAGCCAAAAAGATGGTACTGCAAACACTAATTAACACCAAAGGGATGTGCCTATTGCTAAAATATGAGCAGCAGCAGCAGCAGCGGCAGCACCCCTGTTATCTATGGATGGGACTGATACCCCCTGCAGACACAGGCACACACACGCGCACACACGCGCACACACGCGCACATACGCGCACACACGCGCACACACGCACAGAGGGGTCTGTAGTGTGACAGGGCACGCCAGCTTCGCCACCAGGCACTCCTTCTTGAATTAAAATAAACCTATCTCCTTACCTCTTTGTGGATGCACCCTCTTTACCAACAAGAGGGACAGGACCAGCTCTCCTCAGCTTCCATTTACCCTTCCTTTCCTCTCTCACTTGAAAACTTTCTACCCCTGAGAGAGTGGGTGGGAGGGAGATAGAGCAAGAAACAGCGCCCCAAAACCTGTCCCATTAACAGCAGAAGCAGCACAGGCTTCTGTCCCTCTGCTCCTCTCCTCTCCTCTCACTCCATTCATTTGCATGGGAGGGAGGAGCCTCTCTCTCTCTCTCTCTCTCTCTCTCTCTCTCTCTCTCTCTCTCTCTCTCTCTCTCTCTCTCTCTCTCTCTCTCTCCCTCTCTCTCCCTCTCTCTCCCTCTCTCTCCCTCTCTCTCTCTCTCTCTCTCTCTCTCTCTCTCTTCACCTAGCAGCCAGTATATGTGATGATGTCACAATGCGTCTCTAACATCACAGACATATGCTGACATCATCACACAGGCTGACTGGCCATTAAGAGACAGAGAGGCAGATAGAGACACACTGACAAATGCATACACTGAAGGCACAGGCAGCATGCAGCTTCTGCACCATAAAAGTACATTTGAATCAAAAAGAATGATGATGTCTTTTAAGTGTGGCTCTATTGAAGTTTTGGGGTGTAAGTGTCAAGACAATCTTGGCAAAAAACGGAGGCATCATTTTCAACCATTTAATCAATATGTGCTTTTAGATGACACTATCCTACATTCTGCATGGATATAATAATAATAATATTATTAAAAATAATATTAATAATAATAATAATAATAGATACCATGGGAAAATAATAGGAGACATAATGGAAATATTATCCAGTTTGTCACCATAAGGGGAATATACATAGCGCTTCACAGCAATAATACAAGTGACAAAACTGGAATATAATAAATATATGGCTAGGGATACAGTATCCTACAGTACATCTGTCATGGATATAATAATAAGAGACATCATGGGAAAATTATAGGAAACATAATGGTAAAAAGCGCTACAGACATAAAAGGAAAGATCCGGAAAAAGAGTTGCTGCTCCCCCGAAGAGCTTACAGTCTAAGTCTATACATAACAAGATACTATGTGTATCCATTTTGTGACCATTTCTGTCATCAGAAAATAGAAACAACATGCAGAACACATCCAACTTTGCTGCCATTTGCTCATTAAATATTTTGACCAACACCAGTCTGTGAACTGTTGATGTTTAATGCTATGGTCACAAGCACAGCAGTATCGCCAATAATGCAAGACGGTTTTATGTATGTCTTCTTCGCGCTGAAGCCGGTGTCTCTTGGAGCTCTGGTGGAGGAACTATTCACCTGTCTTGATGTCTCAGAGCTTTCAGAGAGTAAAAAACCTAGCAATAGTTTAGTTATTTTGATGCCCGCCTCATATAAACAAAATACAGCACACAATCCACTTTGCTTGCTCTCACTTATTGTATCATTTTGCCAATACCTATATGTGCAACACTGATTTTTAATGCTATTGTTTCATACTGTACGTTGCATTCATTCTTTGGTATCTCTTACAAAATGGTTAAACTGAATCAGAAGTCATATGGTGACAAATTGTTATTATTATTATTATTATTATGATTCTAAATAATGTAAAGGTTGCTCAATAAACCGCTGCTGGTATTGACAAATCATCTGCCGAAACCCGGGATCGAACCAGGGACCTTTAGATCTTCAGTCTAACGCTCTCCCAACTGAGCTATTTCGGCTATGCATGATTTTTGGACAGGTGTCTGGAGTGGATCTGAAGCACAATGTTAGAGATAGGCCAGATAAGCTTCCTTGAAAAGGTGAATTTTCAGAGAGTCTGGGGGAATACAATATAAGACTTTATGGGAATAAGTGCAAACTGTAAACACTGTAAAATCTGGGGCATCCCTTCAATCTAGTACAATCTAGTATATATTATAATGCTTGAAACACTTTAAAATGTTGAATTTTTCCTTTTCTTGTTCACTGTATTGGCAAACGCAGCAAGGTAAACAAAAGAGAGTATTTGCTACAATCAATAGCACTAACAGGCTTCAGTGAAGTCATCATATCAATCAGTGATCTCATGTAATAGTAGAATGTCTGGAAGGCCTTGCCCTACTGACTACACACCAAAAAACTTGGAGAATGCAGGCATCGATCCCGCTACCTCTTACATGCAAAGCAAGCGCTCTACCATGTGAGCTAATTCCCCTCTTACATGAAAGTGCGTCAGTGCTGGCTGCTTCACTTTCTGCAGGGCAAATCTGTCTGGGAACTTGCACTGCTGAATCCCAGTTATCAGACACAGCTGAATGTCCAGGGCTGTGGATGATTGGGTGAGAAGGAGAGTTGAATCATCGGAGCCCAGTAAGTAGACCCTTTGTCGCCATACTAGGCATCTTCCCTGGTTGTCTAGTGGTTAGGATTCGGCGCTCTCACCGCCGCGGCCCGGGTTCGATTCCCGGTCAGGGAAAGAAAGCTGATTCTTTTTTTGTTCATATCTTAAGTTACTGTTGACAGAAATGTCATTTTATTTCCCCCATTGATTTTAGACTTGCGCAAACCCATCTCTTGCTAATTCAATTCCGAAAACAGAAAGGATAATGGAAGTGACTGTAAGAATTGTATTCATTGCGCATGTCAATTGAAATATTGCAAGAAGAGAATGCGCTAGTCGGGGAAAGTTATACATACACACCTACATACTTATGAACATAAATTGCTTCAATATCATTTCTTAGCCGACATTTTGGTTTTATTTGAACATTTGTAGTAATTATAATCATACTCAATCAATTTATTATATTATGATGATTTCCAGTCACCAGGACTCAGGACGAGATTGCCACGGCCATTGAGTACCGCCACCTACCCCATCACACAAACACACACACACACACACACACACACAAAATGTATATTGGTAACAATAATTTAAAAAGGGGGAATTAAAATGGCCGAAGTGGGCAATGTATAATTGTGTACAGATCCATAAACCGACCCCTGAGCATGTATATACCTATAAGCATGTACAGTGTTGTTTGTTACAGCGGTTTCCAAATTATTTCCATTTGAAAGATTTCATTTTTCTGAAATGGAGCAAGCAAATTGTATGAAAATTGAACAAAAGTTACAAAAGAATACATGGATGTTTCGTATCCAGAGTCAGGTGGATGAGATGAGATGGGGACATGTTCATATTGTAACTGTACATTACTAAAAGAAGGCTTTTTTTCTATACAGATAAGGTGTTTTAAAAAAACATGCAATACACACTCACACACACAAATGCAAAACTGTAACTGTTTCATACGCTCATAATATACATTTTCTTTAACTGTGCACGCAATGTCTTGTACAGTATATAATGTATACCCTGTTCATATGTGTAACTGTACTTGTAACCATGTACTATTTGTTTTACTCTGTGCCCAGGACATACTTGAAAACGAGAGGTAACTCTCAATGTATTACTTCCTGGTAAAATATTTTATAAATAAATAAAATGCACACTCACACACACAAATGCAAAATGCACACACAAAAGCCAAAAAGATGGTACTGCAAACACTAATTAACACCAAAGGGATGTGCCTATTGCTAAAATATGAGCAGCAGCAGCAGCAGCGGCAGCACCCCTGTTATCTATGGATGGGACTGATACCCCCTGCAGACACAGGCACACACACGCGCACACACGCGCACACACGCGCACATACGCGCACACACGCGCACACACGCACAGAGGGGTCTGTAGTGTGACAGGGCACGCCAGCTTCGCCACCAGGCACTCCTTCTTGAATTAAAATAAACCTATCTCCTTACCTCTTTGTGGATGCACCCTCTTTACCAACAAGAGGGACAGGACCAGCTCTCCTCAGCTTCCATTTACCCTTCCTTTCCTCTCTCACTTGAAAACTTTCTACCCCTGAGAGAGTGGGTGGGAGGGAGATAGAGCAAGAAACAGCGCCCCAAAACCTGTCCCATTAACAGCAGAAGCAGCACAGGCTTCTGTCCCTCTGCTCCTCTCCTCTCCTCTCACTCCATTCATTTGCATGGGAGGGAGGAGCCTCTCTCTCTCTCTCTCTCTCTCTCTCTCTCTCTCTCTCTCTCTCTCTCTCTCTCTCTCTCTCTCTCTCTCTCTCTCTCTCTCTCTCTCTCTCTCCCTCTCTCTCCCTCTCTCTCCCTCTCTCTCCCTCTCTCTCTCTCTCTCTCTCTCTCTCTCTCTCTCTTCACCTAGCAGCCAGTATATGTGATGATGTCACAATGCGTCTCTAACATCACAGACATATGCTGACATCATCACACAGGCTGACTGGCCATTAAGAGACAGAGAGGCAGATAGAGACACACTGACAAATGCATACACTGAAGGCACAGGCAGCATGCAGCTTCTGCACCATAAAAGTACATTTGAATCAAAAAGAATGATGATGTCTTTTAAGTGTGGCTCTATTGAAGTTTTGGGGTGTAAGTGTCAAGACAATCTTGGCAAAAAACGGAGGCATCATTTTCAACCATTTAATCAATATGTGCTTTTAGATGACACTATCCTACATTCTGCATGGATATAATAATAATAATATTATTAAAAATAATATTAATAATAATAATAATAATAGATACCATGGGAAAATAATAGGAGACATAATGGAAATATTATCCAGTTTGTCACCATAAGGGGAATATACATAGCGCTTCACAGCAATAATACAAGTGACAAAACTGGAATATAATAAATATATGGCTAGGGATACAGTATCCTACAGTACATCTGTCATGGATATAATAATAAGAGACATCATGGGAAAATTATAGGAAACATAATGGTAAAAAGCGCTACAGACATAAAAGGAAAGATCCGGAAAAAGAGTTGCTGCTCCCCCGAAGAGCTTACAGTCTAAGTCTATACATAACAAGATACTATGTGTATCCATTTTTGACCATTTCTGTCATCAGAAAATAGAAACAACATGCAGAACACATCCAACTTTGCTGCCATTTGCTCATTAAATATTTTGACCAACACCAGTCTGTGAACTGTTGATGTTTAATGCTATGGTCACAAGCACAGCAGTATCGCCAATAATGCAAGACGGTTTTATGTATGTCTTCTTCGCGCTGAAGCCGGTGTCTCTTGGAGCTCTGGTGGAGGAACTATTCACCTGTCTTGATGTCTCAGAGCTTTCAGAGAGTAAAAAACCTAGCAATAGTTTAGTTATTTTGATGCCCGCCTCATATAAACAAAATACAGCACACAATCCACTTTGCTTGCTCTCACTTATTGTATCATTTTGCCAATACCTATATGTGCAACACTGATTTTTAATGCTATTGTTTCATACTGTACGTTGCATTCATTCTTTGGTATCTCTTACAAAATGGTTAAACTGAATCAGAAGTCATATGGTGACAAATTGTTATTATTATTATTATTATTATGATTCTAAATAATGTAAAGGTTGCTCAATAAACCGCTGCTGGTATTGACAAATCATCTGCCGAAACCCGGGATCGAACCAGGGACCTTTAGATCTTCAGTCTAACGCTCTCCCAACTGAGCTATTTCGGCTATGCATGATTTTTGGACAGGTGTCTGGAGTGGATCTGAAGCACAATGTTAGAGATAGGCCAGATAAGCTTCCTTGAAAAGGTGAATTTTCAGAGAGTCTGGGGGAATACAATATAAGACTTCATGGGAATAAGTGCAAACTGTAAACACTGTAAAATCTGGGGCATCCCTTCAATCTAGTACAATCTAGTATATATTATAATGCTTGAAACACTTTAAAATGTTGAATTTTTCCTTTTCTTGTTCACTGTATTGGCAAACGCAGCAAGGTAAACAAAAGAGAGTATTTGCTACAATCAATAGCACTAACAGGCTTCAGTGAAGTCATCATATCAATCAGTGATCTCCCCTACTGACTACACACCAAAAAAATTGGAGAATGGCGGGCATCGCGATCAGCAGCCAGTAATATGTGATGATGTCACAATGCGTCTCTAACAACACAGACATTTGCTGACAATCATCACACAGGCTGACTGGCCATTAACGAGACAGAGAGGCAGATAGAGACCACACTGACCAAATGCATACACTGAAGGCACAGGCAGCATGCAGCTTCTGCACCATAAAAGTACATTTGAAATCAAAAAGAAATGAGATGTCTTTTTAGTGTGGCTCTATTGAAGTTTTGGGGGTGTAAAGTGTCAAGACAATCTTGGCCAAAAAACGGAAGTGCATCATTTCAAACCATTTAATCAATATGTGCTTTTTAGATGACACTATCCTACCATTCTGCATAGGATATAATAATAATAATAATTATTAAAAAATAATATTAATAATAATAATAATAATAGATCCCATGGAAAATAATAGGAGACATAATGGAAATATTATCCAGTTTGTCACCATAAGGGGAATATACATAGCGCTTCACAGCAATAATACAAGTGACAAACTGGAATATAATAAATATATGGCTAGGGATACAGTATCCTACAGTACATCTGTCATGGATATAATAATAAGAGACATCATGGGGAAAATTATAGGAAACATAATGGTAAAAAAGGCGCTACAGACATAAAAGGAAAGATCCGGAAAAAGAGTTTGCTGCTCCCCCGAAGAGCTTACAGTCTAAGTCTATACATAACAAGATACTATGTGTATCCATTTTGTGACCATTTTCTGTCATCAGAAAAATAGAAACAACATGCAGAACAACATCCAACTTTGCTGCCATTTGCTCATTAAATATTTTGACCAACACCAGTCTGTGAACTGTTGATGTTTAATGCTATGGTCACAAGCACAGCAGTATCGCCAATAATGCAAGACGGTTTTATGTATGTCTTCTTCGCGCTGAAGCCGGTGTCTCTTGGAGCTCTGGTGGAGGAACTATTCACCTGTCTTGATGTCTCAGAGCTTTCAGAGAGTAAAAAAACCTAGCAATAGTTTAGTTATTTTTGATGCCCGCCTCATATAAACAAAAATACAGCACACAATCCACTTTGCTTGCTCTCACTTATTGTATCATTTTGCCAATACCTATATGTGCAACACTGATTTTTAATGCTATTGTTTCATACTGTACGTTGCATTCATTCTTTGGTATCTCTTACAAAATGGTTGAACTGAATCAGAAGTCATATGGTGACAAATTGTTATTATTATTATTATTATTATGATTCTAAATAATGTAAAGGTTGCTCAATAAACCGCTGCTGGTATTGACAAAATCATCTGCCGAAACCCGGGATCGAACCAGGACCTTTAGATCTTCAGTCTAACGCTCTCCCAACTGAGCTATTTCGGCTATGCATGATTTTTGGACAGGGGTGTCTGGAGCGGATCTGAAGCACAATGTTAGAGATAGGCCAGAATAAGCTTCCTTGAAAAGGTGAATTTTCAGAGAGTCTGGGGGGGAATACAATATAAGACTTCATGGGAATAAGTGCAAACTGTAAACACTGTAAAATCTGGGGCATCCCTTCAATCTAGTACAATCTAGTATATATTATAATGCTTGAAACACTTTAAAATGTTGAATATTTTTCCTTTTCTTGTTCACTGTATTGGCAAACGCAGCAAGGTAAACAAAAGAGAGTATTTGCTACAATCAATAGCACTAACAGGCTTCAGTGAAGTCATCATATCAATCAGTGATCTCATGTAAAAGTAGAATGTCTGGAAGGCCTGGCCCTACTGACTACACACCAAAAAAATTGGAGAATGCGGGCATCGATCCCGCTACCGCTTACATGCAAAGCAAGCGCTCTACCATGTGAGCTAATTCCCCTCTTACATGAAAGTGCGTCAGTGCTGGCTGCTTCACTTCTGCAGGGCAAATCTGTCTGGGAACTTGCACTGCTGAATCCCAGTTATCAGACACAGCTGAATGTCCAGGGCTGTGGATGATTGGGTGAGAAGGAGAGTTGAATCATCGGAGCCCAGTAAAGTAGACCCTTTGTCGCCATACTAGCATCTTCCCTGGTTGTCTAGTGGTTAGGATTCGGCGCTCTCACCGCCGCGGCCCGCGTTCGATTCCCAGTCAGGGAAAGA
The DNA here is from genome assembly GCF_040206685.1 of Ascaphus truei. NCBI lineage: Eukaryota > Metazoa > Chordata > Amphibia > Anura > Ascaphidae > Ascaphus > Ascaphus truei. The sequence continues at coordinate 27,416 of NW_027453939.1, read as the reverse complement.
AAGCTGATTCTTTTTTTGTTCATATCTTAAGTTACTGTTGACAGAAATGTCATTTTATTTCCCCCATTGATTTTAGACTTGCGCAAACCCATCTCTTGCTAATTCAATTCCGAAAACAGAAAGGATAATGGAAGTGACTGTAAGAATTGTATTCATTGCGCATGTCAATTGAAATATTGCAAGAAGAGAATGCGCTAGTCGGGGAAAGTTATACATACACACCTACATACTTATGAACATAAATTGCTTCAATATCATTTTCTTAGCCGACATTTTGGTTTTATTTGAACATTTGTAGTAATTATAATCATACTCAATCAATTTATTATATTATGATGATTTCCAGTCACCAGGACTCAGGACGAGATTGCCACGCCATTGAGTACCGCCACCTACCCCATCACACAAACACACACACACACACACACAAAATGTATATTGGTAACAATAATTTAAAAAGGGGGAATTAAAATGGCCGAAGTGGGCAATGTATAATTGTGTACAGATCCATAAACCGACCCCTGAGCATGTATATACCTATAAGCATGTACAGTGTTGTTTGTTACAGCGGTTTCCAAATTATTTCCATTTGAAAGATTTCATTTTTCTGAAATGGAGCAAGCAAATTGTATGAAAATTGAACAAAAGTTACAAAAGAATACATGGATGTTTCGTATCCAGAGTCAGGTGGATGAGATGAGATGGGGACATGTTCATATTGTAACTGTACATTACTAAAAGAAGGCTTTTTTCTATACAGATAAGGTGTTTTAAAAAAACATGCAATACACACTCACACACACAATGCAAAACTGTAACTGTTTCATACGCTCATAATATACATTTTCTTTAACTGTGCACGCAATGTCCTTGTATATAATGTATACCCTGTTCATGTATGTAACTGTACTTGTAACCATGTTACTATTTGTTTTACTCTGTGCCCAGGACATACTTGAAAACGAGAGGTAACTCTCAATGTATTACTTCCTGGTAAAATATTTTATACATAAATAAAATGCACACTCACACACACAAATGCAAAATGCACACACAAAAGCCAAAAAGATGGTACTGCAAACACTAATTAACACCAAAGGGATGTGCCTATTGCTAAAATATGCAGCAGCAGCAGCAGCAGCGGCAGCACCCCTGTTATCTATGGATGGGACTGATACCCCCTGCAGACACAGGCACACACACGCGCACACACGCGCACACACGCACAGAGGGGTCTGTAAGTGTGACAGGGCACGCCAGCTTCGCCACCAGGCACTCCTTCTTGAATTAAAATAAACCTATCTCCTTACCTCTTTGTGGATGCACCCTCTTTACCAACAAGAGGGACAGGACCAGCTCTCCTCAGCTTCCATTTACCCTTCCTTTCCTCTCTCACTTGAAACTTTCTACCCCTGAGAGAGTGGGTGGGAGGGAGATAGAGCAAGAAACAGCGCCCCAAAACCTGTCCCATTAACAGCAGAAGCAGCACAGGCTTCTGTCCCTCTGCTCCTCTCCTCTCCTCTCCTCTCACTCCATTCATTTGCATGGGAGGGAGGAGCCTCTCTCTCTCTCTCTCTCTCTCTCTCTCTCTCTCTCTCTCTCTCTCTCTCTCTCTCCCTCTCCCTCTCTCTCCCTCTCTCTCTCTCTCTCTCTCTCTCTCTCTCTCTCTCTCTCTTCACCTAGCAGCCAGTATATGTGATGATGTCACAATGCGTCTCTAACATCACAGACATATGCTGACATTATCACACAGGCTGACTGGCCATTAAGAGACAGAGAGGCAGATAGAGACACACTGACAAATGCATACACTGAAGGTACAGGCAGCATGCAGCTTCTGCACCATAAAAGTACATTTGAATCAAAAAGAATGATGATGTCTTTTAAGTGTGGCTCTATTGAAGTTTTGGGGTGTAAGTGTCAAGACAATCTTGGCAAAAAACGGAGGCATCATTTCAACCATTTAATCAATATGTGCTTTAGATGACACTATCCTACATTCTGCATGGATATAATAATAATAATATTATTAAAAATAATATTAATAATAATAATAATAATAGATACCATGGGAAAATAATAGGAGACATAATGGAAATATTATCCAGTTTGTCACCATAAGGGGAATATACATAGCGCTTCACAGCAATAATACAAGTGACAAAACTGGAATATAATAAATATATGGCTAGGGATACAGTATCCTACAGGTACATCTGTCATGGATATAATAATAAGAGACATCATGGGAAAATTATAGGAAACATAATGGTAAAAAGCGCTACAGACATAAAAGGAAAGATCCGGAAAAAGAGTTGCTGCTCCCCCGAAGAGCTTACAGTCTAAGTCTATACATAACAAGATACTATGTGTATCCATTTTGTGACCATTTCTGTCATCAGAAAATAGAAACAACATGCAGAACACATCCAACTTTGCTGCCATTTGCTCATTAAATATTTTGACCAACACCAGTCTGTGAACTGTTGATGTTTAATGCTATGGTCACAAGCACAGCAGTATCGCCAATAATGCAAGACGGTTTTATGTATGTCTTCTTCGCGCTGAAGCCGGTGTCTCTTGGAGCTCTGGTGGAGGAACTATTCACCTGTCTTGATGTCTCAGAGCTTTCAGAGAGTATAAAACCTAGCAATAGTTTAGTTATTTTGATGCCCGCCTCATATAAACAAAATACAGCACACAATCCACTTTGCTGGCTCTCACTTATTGTATCATTTTGCCAATACCTATATGTGCAACACTGATTTTTAATGCTATTGTTTCATACTGTACGTTGCATTCATTCTTTGGTATCTCTTACAAAATGGTTGAACTGAATCAGAAGTCATATGGTGACAAATTGTTATTATTATTATTATTATTATGATTCTAAATAATGTAAAGGTTGCTCAATAAACCGCTGCTGGTATTGACAAAATCATCTGCCGAAACCCGGGATCGAACCAGGGACCTTTAGATCTTCAGTCTAACGCTCTCCCAACTGAGCTATTTCGGCTATGCATGATTTTTGGACAGGTGTCTGGAGCGGATCTGAAGCACAATGTTAGAGATAGGCCAGATAAGCTTCCTTGAAAAGGTGAATTTTCAGAGAGTCTGGGGGAATACAATATAAGACTTCATGGAATAAGTGCAAACTGTAAACACTGTAAAATCTGGGGCATCCCTTCAATCTAGTACAATCTAGTATATATTATAATGCTTGAAACACTTTAAAATGTTGAATTTTTCCTTTCTTGTTCACTGTATTGGCAAACGCAGCAAGGTAAACAAAGAGAGTATTTGCTACAATCAATAGCACTAACAGGCTTCAGTGAAGTCATCATATCAATCAGTGATCTCATGTAAAAGTAGAATGTCTGGAAGGCCTGGCCCTACTGACTACACACCAAAAAACTTGGAGAATGCGGGCATCGATCCGCTACCTCTTACATGCAAAGCAAGCGCTCTACCATGTGAGCTAATTCCCCTCTTACATGAAAGTGCGTCAGTGCTGGCTGCTTCACTTTCTGCAGGGCAAATCTGTCTGGGAACTTGCAAGACACAGCTGAATGTCCAGGGCTGTGGATGATTGGGTGAGAAGGAGGAGTTGAATCATCGGAGCCCAGTAAGTAGACCCTTTGTCGCCATACTAGGCATCTTCCCTGGTTGTCTAGTGGTTAGGATTCGGCGCTCTCACCGCCGCGGCCCCGCGTTCGATTCCCGGTCAGGGAAAGAAAGCTGATTCTTTTTTGTTCATATCTTAAGTTACTGTTGACAGAAATGTCATTTTATTTCCCCCCATTGATTTTAGACTTGCGCAAACCCATCTCTTGCTAATTCAATTCCGAAAACAGAAAGGATAATGGAAGTGACTGTAAGAATTGTATTCATTGCGCATGTCAATTGAAATATTGCAAGAAGAGAATGCGCTAGTCGGGAAAGTTATACATACACACCTACATACTTATGAACATAAATTGCTTCAATATCATTTCTTAGCCGACATTTGGTTTATTATTGAACATTTGTAGTAATTATAATCATACTCAATCAATGTATTATATTATGATGATTTCCAGTCACCAGGACTCAGGACGAGATTGCCACGGCCATTGAGTAACCCGCCACCTACCCCATCACACAAACACACACACACACACACACACACAAAATGTATATTTGGGTAACAATAATTTAAAAAGGGGGAATTAAATGGCCGAAGTGGGCAATGTATAATTGTGTACAGATCCATAAACCGACCCCTGAGCATGTATATACCTATAAGCATGTACAGTGTTGTTTGTTACAGCGGTTTCCAAATTATTTCCATTTGAAAGATTTCATTTTTCTGAAATGGAGCAAGCAAATTGTATGAAAATTGAACAAAAGTTACAAAAAGAATACATGGATGTTTCGTATCCAGAGTCAGGTGGATGAGATGAGATGGGGACATGTTCATATTGTAACTGTACATTACTAAAAGAAGGCTTTTTTTTTCTATACAGATAAGGTGTTTTTAAAAAAACATGCAAATACACACTCACACACACAAATGCAAAACTGTAACTGTTTCATACGCTCATAATATACATTTTCTTTAACTGTGCACGCAATGTCTTGTATATAATGTATACCCTGTTCATGTATGTAACTGTACTTGTAACCATGTACTATTTGTTTTACTCTGTGCCCAGGACATACTTGAAAACGAGAGGTAACTCTCAATGTATTACTTCCTGGTAAAATATTTTATAAATAAATAAAATGCACACTCACACACCAAATGCAAAATGCACACACAAAGCCAAAAAGATGGTACTGCAAACACTAATTAACACCAAAGGGATGTGCCTAGTGCTAAAAATATGAGCAGCAGCAGCAGCCAGCGGCAGCACCCCTGTTATCTATGGATGGGGACTGATACCCCCTGCAGACACAGGCACACACACGCGCACACACGCGCACACACGCGCACACCACGCACAGAGGGGTCTGTAGTGTGACAGGGCACGCCAGCTTCGCCACCAGGCACTCCTTCTTGAATTAAAATAAACCTATCTCCTTACCTCTTTGTGGATGCCACCCTCTTTACCAACAAGAGGGACAGGACCAGCTCTCCTCAGCTTCCATTTACCCTTCCTTTCCTCTCTCACTTGAAAACTTTCTACCCCTGAGAGAGTGGGTGGGAGGGAGATAGAGCAAGAAACAGCGCCCCAAAAACCTGTCCCATTAACAGCAGAAGCAGCACAGGCTTCTGTCCCTCTGCTCCTCTCCTCTCCTCTCCTCTCCTCTCACTCCATTCATTTGCATGGGAGGGGAGGAGCCTCTCTCTCTCTCTCTCTCTCTCTCTCTCTCTCTCTCTCTCTCTCTCTCCTCTCTCTCTCTCTCCCTCTCTCTCTCTCTCTTTCTCTCTCTCTCTCTTCACCTAGCAGCCAGTATATGTGATGATGTCACAATGCGTCTCTAACATCACAGACATATGCTGACATCATCACACAGGCTGACTGGCCATTAAGAGACAGAGAGGCAGATAGAGACACACTGACAAATGCATACACTGAAAGCACAGGCAGCATGCAGCTTCTGCACCATAAAAGTACATTTGAATCAAAAGAATGATGATGTCTTTTAAGTGTGGCTCTATTGAAGTTTTGGGGTGTAAGTGTCAAGACAATCTTGGCAAAAAACGGAGGCATCATTTTCACCATTTAATCAATATGTGCTTTTAGATGACACTATCCTACATTCTGCCATGGATATAATAATAATAATATTATTAAAAATAATATTAATAATAATAATAATAATAGATACCATGGGAAAATAATAGGAGACATAATTGGAAATATTATCCAGTTTGTCACCATAAGGGGAATATACATAGCGCTTCACAGCAATAATACAAGTGACAAAACTGGAATATAATAAATATATGGCTAGGGATACAGTATCCTACAGTACATCTGTCATGGATATAATAATAAGAGACATCATGGGAAAATTATAGGAAACATAATGGTAAAAAGCGCTACAGACATAAAAGGAAAGATCCGGAAAAAGAGTTGCTGCTCCCCCGAAGAGCTTACAGTCTAAGTCTATACATAACAAGATACTATGTGTATCCATTTTGTGACCATTTCTGTCATCAGAAAATAGAAACAACATGCAGAACACATCCAACTTTGCTGCCATTTGCTCATTAAATATTTTGACCAACACCAGTCTGTGAACTGTTGATGTTTAATGCTATGGTCACAAGCACAGCAGTATCGCCAATAATTGCAAGACGGTTTTATGTATGTCTTCTTCGCGCTGAAGCCGGTGTCTCTTGGAGCTCTGGTGGAGGAACTATTCACCTGTCTTGATGTCTCAGAGCTTTCAGAGAGTAAAAAACCTAGCAATAGTTTAGTTATTTGATGCCCGCCTCATATAAACAAAATACAGCACACAATCCACTTTGCTTGCTCTCACTTATTGTATCATTTTGCCAATACCTATATGTGCAACACTGATTTTTAATGCTATTGTTTCATACTGTACGTTGCATTCATTCTTTGGTATCATCTTACAAAATGGTTGAACTGAATCAGAAGTCATATGGTGACAAATTGTTATTATTATTATTATTATTATGATTCTAAATAATGTAAAGGTTGCTCAATAAACCGCTGCTGGTATTGACAAAATCATCTGCCGAAACCCGGGATCGAACCAGGGACCTTTAGATCTTCAGTCTAACGCTCTCACCAACTGAGCTATTTCGGCTATGCATGATTTTTGGACAGGTGTCTGGAGCGGATCTGAAGCACAATGTTAGAGATAGGCCAGATAAGCTTCCTTGAAAAGGTGAATTTTCAGAGAGTCTGGGGGGAATAACAATATAAGACTTCATGGAATAAGTGCAAACTGTAAACACTGTAAAATCTGGGGCATCCCTTCAATCTAGTACAATCTAGTATATATTATAATGCTTGAAACACTTTAAAATGTTGAATTTTTCCTTTTCCTTGTTCACTGTATTGGCAAACGCAGCAAGGTAAACAAAAGAGAGTATTTGCTACAATCAATAGCACTAACAGGCTTCAGTGAAGTCATCATATCAATCAGTGATCTCATGTAAAAGTAGAATGTCTGGAAGGCTGGCCCTACTGACTACACACCAAAAAACTTGGAGAATGCGGGCATCGATCCCGCTACCTCTTACATGCAAAGCAAAGCGCTCTACCATGTGAGCTAATTCCCCTCTTACATGAAAGTGCGTCAGTGCTGGCTGCTTCACTTTCTGCAGGGCAAATCTGTCTGGGAACTTGCACTGCTGAATCCCAGTTATCAGACACAGCTGAATGTCCAGGGCTGTGGATGATTGGGTGAGAAGGAGAGTTGAATCATCGGAGCCCAGTAAGTAGACCCCTTTGTCGCCATACTAGGCATCTTCCCTGGTTGTCTAGTGGTTAGGATTCGGCGCTCCTCACCGCCGCGGCCCGCGTTCGATTCCCCGGTCCAGGGAAAGAAAGCTGATTCTTTTTTGTTCATATCTTAAGTTACTGTTGACAGAAATGTCATTTTATTTCCCCCCATTGATTTTAGACTTGCGCAAACCCATCTCTTGCTAATTCAATTCCGAAAACAGAAAGGATAATGGAAGTGACTGTAAGAATTGTATTCATTGCGCATGTCAATTGAAATATTGCAAGAAGAGAATGCGCTAGTCGGGGAAAGTTATACATACACACCTACATACTTATGAACATTAAATTGCTTCAATATCATTTCTTAGCCGACATTTTGGTTTTATTTGAACATTTGTAGTAATTATAATCATACTCAATCAATTTATTATATTATGATGATTTCAGTCACCAGGACTCAGGACGAGATTGCCACGGCCATTGAGTACCGCCACCTACCCCATCACACAAACACACACACACACACACACACACAAAATGTATATTGGTAACAATAATTTAAAAAGGGGGAATTAAAATGGCCGAAGTGGGCAATGTATAATTGTGTACAGATCCATAAACCGACCCCTGAGCATGTATATACCTATAAGCATGTACAGTGTTGTTTGTTACAGCGGTTTCCAAATTATTTCCATTTGAAAGATTTCATTTTCTGAAATGGAGCAAGCAAATTGTATGAAAATTGAACAAAAGTTACAAAAGAATACATGGATGTTTCGTATCCAGAGTCAGGTGGATGAGATGAGATGGGGACATGTTCATATTGTAACTGTACATTACTAAAAGAAGGCTTTTTTCTATACAGATAAGGTGTTTTAAAAAAAACATGCAATACACACTCACACACACAAATGCAAAACTGTAACTGTTTCATACGCTCATAATATACATTTTCTTTAACTGTGCACGCAATGTCTTGTATATAATGTATACCCTGTTCATGTATGTAACTGTACTTGTAACCATGTACTATTTGTTTTACTCTGTGCCCAGGACATACTTGAAACGAGAGGTAACTCTCAATGTATTACTTCCTGGTAAAATATTTTATAAATAAATAAAATGCACACTCACACACACAAATGCAAAATGCACACACAAAAGCCAAAAGATGGTACTGCAAACACTAATTAACACCAAAGGGATGTGCCTATTGCTAAAATATGAGCAGCAGCAGCAGCAGCGGCAGCACCCCTGTTATCTATGGATGGGACTGATACCCCCTGCAGACACAGGCACACACACGCGCACACACGCGCACACACGCACAGAGGGGTCTGTAGTGTGACAGGGCACGCCAGCTTCGCCACCAGGCACTCCTTCTTGAATTAAAATAAACCTATCTCCTTACCTCTTTGTGGATGCACCCTCTTTACCAACAAGAGGGACAGGACCAGCTCTCCTCAGCTTCCATTTACCCTTCCTTTCCTCTCTCACTTGAAAACTTTCTACCCCTGAGAGAGTGGGTGGGAGGAGATAGAGCAAGAAACAGCGCCCCAAAACCTGTCCCATTAACAGCAGAAGCAGCACAGGCTTCTGTCCCTCTGCTCCTCTCCTCTCCTCTCCTCTCCTCTCACTCCATTCATTTGCATGGGAGGGAGGAGCCTCTCCTCTCTCTCTCTCTCTCTCTCTCTCTCTCTCTCTCTCTCTCTCTCTCTCTCTCTCTCTCTCTCTCTCTCTCTCCCTCTCCTCTCTCTCCCTCTCTCTCTCTCTCTCTCTCTCTCTCTCTCTCTCTCTTCACCTAGCAGCCAGTATATGTGATGATGTCACAATGCGTCTCTAACATCACAGACATATGCTGACATCATCACACAGGCTGACTGGCCATTAAGAGACAGAGAGGCAGATAGAGGACACACTGACAAATGCATACACTGAAGGCACAGGCAGCATGCAGCTTCTGCACCATAAAAGTACATTTGAATCAAAAAGAATGATGATGTCTTTTAAGTGTGGCTCTATTGAAGTTTTGGGGTGTAAGTGTCAAGACAATCTTGGCAAAAAACGGAGGCATCATTTTCAACCATTTAATCAATATGTGCTTTTAGATGACACTATCCTACATTCTGCATGGATATAATAATAATAATATTATTAAAAATAATATTAATAATAATAATAATAATAGATACCATGGGAAAATAATAGGAGACATAATGGAAATATTATCCAGTTTGTCACCATAAGGGGAATATACATAGCGCTTCACAGCAATAATACAAGTGACAAACTGGAATATAATAAATATATGGCTAGGGATACAGTATCCTACAGTACATCTGTCATGGATATAATAATAAGAGACATCATGGGAAAATTATAGGAAACATAATGGTAAAAAGCGCTACAGACATAAAAGGAAAGATCCGGAAAAAGAGTTGCTGCTCCCCCGAAGAGCTTACAGTCTAAGTCTATACATAACAAGATACTATGTGTATCCATTTTGTGACCATTTCTGTCATCAGAAAATAGAAACAACATGCAGAACACATCCAACTTTGCTGCCATTTGCTCATTAAATATTTTGACCAACACCAGTCTGTGAACTGTTGATGTTTAATGCTATGGTCACAAGCACAGCAGTATCGCCAATAATGCAAGACGGTTTTATGTATGTCTTCTTCGCGCTGAAGCCGGTGTCTCTTGGAGCTCTGGTGGAGGAACTATTCACCTGTCTTGATGTCTCAGAGCTTTCAGAGAGTAAAAAACCTAGCAATAGTTTAGTTATTTTGATGCCCGCCTCATATAAACAAAATACAGCACACAATCCACTTTGCTTGCTCTCACTTATTGTATCATTTTGCCAATACCTATATGTGCAACACTGATTTTTAATGCTATTGTTTCATACTGTACGTTGCATTCATTCTTTGGTATCTCTTACAAAATGGTTGAACTGAATCAGAAGGTCATATGGGTGACAAATTGTTATTATTATTATTATTATTATGATTCTAAATAATGTAAAGGTTGCTCAATAAATCGCTGCTGGTATTGACAAAATCATCTGCCGAAACCCGGGATCGAACCAGGGACCTTTAGATCTTCAGTCTAACGCTCTCCCAACTGAGCTATTTCGGCTATGCATGATTTTTGGACAGGTGTCTGGAGCGGATCTGAAGCACAATGTTAGAGATAGGCCAGATAAGCTTCTTGAAAAGGTGAATTTTCAGAGAGTCTGGGGGAATACAATATAAGACTTCATGGGAATAAGTGCAAAACTGTAAACACTGTAAAATCTGGGGCATCCCTTCAATCTAGTACAATCTAGTATATATTATAATGCTTGAAACACTTTAAAATGTTGAATTTTTTCCTTTTCTTGTTCACTGTATTGGCAAACGCAGCAAGGTAAACAAAAGAGAGTATTTGCTACAATCAATGAGCACTAACAGGCTTCAGTGAAGTCATCATATCAATCAGTGATCTCATGTAAAAGTAGAATGTCTGGAAGGCCTGGCCCTACTGACTACACATCCAAAAAACTTGGAGAATGCGGGCATCGATCCCGCTACCTCTTATCATGCAAAGCAAGCGCTCTACCATGTGAGCTAATTCCCCTCTACATGAAAGTGCGTCAGTGCTGGCTGCTTCACTTTCTGCAGGGCAAATCTGTCTGGGAACTTGCACTGCTGAATCCCAGTTATCAGACACAGCTGAATGTCCAGGGCTGTGGATGATTGGGTGAGAAGGAGAGTTGAATCATCGGAGCCCAGTAAGTAGACCCTTTGTCGCCATACTAGGCATCTTCCCTGGTTGTCTAGTGGTTAGGATTCGGCGCTCTCACCGCCGCGGCCCGCGTTCGATTCCCGGTCAGGGAAAGAAAGCTGATTCTTTTTTTGTTCATATCTTAAGTTACTGTTGACAGAAATGTCATTTTATTTCCCCCCATTGATTTTAGACTTGCGCAAACCCATCTCTTGCTAATTCAATTCCGAAAACAGAAAGGATAATGGAAGTGACTGTAAGAATTGTATTCATTGCGCATGTCAATTGAAATATTGCAAGAAGAGAATGCGCTAGTCGGGGAAAGTTATACATACACACCTACATACTTATGAACATAAATTGCTTCAATATCATTTCTTAGCCGACATTTTGGTTTTATTTTGAACATTTGTAGTAATTATAATCATACTCAATCAATTTATTATATTATGATGATTTCCAGTCACCAGGACTCAGGACGAGATTGCCACGGCCATTGAGTACCGCCACCTACCCCATCACACAAACACACACACACACACACACACAAAATGTATATTGGTAACAATAATTTAAAAAGGGGGAATTAAAATGGCCGAAGTGGGCAATGTATAATTGTGTACAGATCCATAAACCGACCCCTGAGCATGTATATACCTATAAGCATGTACAGTGTTGTTTGTTACAGCGGTTTCCAAATTATTTCCATTTGAAAGATTTCATTTTTCTGAAATGGAGCAAGCAAATTGTATGAAAATTGAACAAAAGTTACAAAAGAATACATGGATGTTTCGTATCCAGAGTCAGGTGGATGAGATGAGATGGGGACATGTTCATATTGTAACTGTACATTACTAAAAGAAGGCTTTTTTTCTATACAGATAAGGTGTTTTAAAAAACATGCAATACACACTCACACACACAAATGCAAAACTGTAACTGTTTCATACGCTCATATATACATTTTCTTTAACTGTGCACGCAATGTCTTGTACAGTATATAATGTATACCCTGTTCATGTATGTAACTGTACTTGTAACCATGTACTATTTGTTTACTCTGTGCCCAGGACATACTTGAAAACGAGAGGTAACTCTCAATGTATTACTTCCTGGTAAAATATTTTATAATAAATAAAATGCACACTCACACACACAAATGCAAAATGCACACACAAAAGCCAAAAAGATGGTACTGCAAACACTAATTAACACCAAAGGGATGTGCCTATTGCTAAAATATGAGCAGCAGCAGCAGCGGCAGCACCCCTGTTATCTATGGATGGGACTGATACCCCCTGCAGACACAGGCACACACACGCGCACACACGCGCACTACACGCGCACCACACGCACAGAGGGGTCTGTAGTGTGACAGGGCACGCCAGCTTCGCCACCAGGCACTCCTTCTTGAATTAAAATAAACCTATCTCCTTACCTCTTTGTGGATGCACCCTCTTTACCAACAAGAGGGAACAGGACCCAGCTCTCCTCAGCTTCCATTTACCCTTCCTTTCCTCTCTCACTTGAAAACTTTCTACCCCCTGAGAGAGTCGGTGGGAGGGAGATAGAGCAAGAAACAGCGCCCCAAAACCTGTCCCATTAACAGCAGAAGCAGCACAGGCTTCTGTCCCTCTGCTCCTCTCCTCTCCTCTCCTCTCACTCCATTCATTTGCATGGGAGGGAGGAGCCTCTCTCTCTCTCTCTCTCTCTCTCTCTCTCTCTCTCCTCTCTCTTTCTCTGTCTCTCTCTCTCTCTCTCTCCCTCTCTCTCCCTCTCTCTCCCTCTCTCTCTCTCTCTCTCTCTCTCTCTCTCCTCTCTCTCTCTCTCTCTCTTCACCTAGCAGCCAGTATATGTGATGATGTCACAATGCGTCTCTAACATCACAGACATATGCTGACATCATCACACAGGCCTGGACTGGCCATTAAGAGACAGAGAGGCAGATAGAGACACACTGACAAATGCATACACTGAAGGCACAGGGCAGCATGCAGCTTCTGCACCATAAAAGTACATTTGAATCAAAAAGAATGATGATGTCTTTTAAGTGTGGCTCTATTGAAGTTTTGGGGTGTAAGTGTCAAGACAATCTTGGCAAAAAAACGGAGGCATCATTTTCAACCATTTAATCAATATGTGCTTTTAGATGACACTATCCTACATTCTGCATGGATATAATAATAATAATATTATTTAAAAATAATATTAATAATAATAATAATAATAATAATAGATACCATGGGAAAATAATAGGAGACATAATGGAAATATTATCCAGTTTGTCACCATAAGGGGAATATACATAGCGCTTCACAGCAATAATACAAGTGACAAAACTGGAATATAATAAATATATGGCTAGGGATACAGTATCCTACAGTACATCTGTCATGGATATAATAATAAGAGACATTCATGGGAAAATTATAGGAAACATAATGGTAAAAAGCGCTACAGACATAAAAGGAAAGATCCGGAAAAAAGAGTTGCTGCTCCCCCGAAGAGCTTACAGTCTAAGTCTATACATAACAAGATACTATGTGTATCCATTTTGTGACCATTTCTGTCATCAGAAAATAGAAACAACATGCAGAACACATCCAACTTTGCTGCCATTTGCTCATTAAATATTTTGACCAACACCAGTCTGTGAACTGTTGATGTTTAATGCTATGGTCACAAGCACAGCAGTATCGCCAATAATGCAAGACGGTTTTATGTATGTCTTCTTCGCGCTGAAGCCGGTGTCTCTTGGAGCTCTGGTGGAGGAACTATTCACCTGTCTTGATGTCTCAGAGCTTTCAGAGAGTAAAAAACCTAGCAATAGTTTAGTTATTTTGATGCCCGCCTCATATAAACAAAATACAGCACACAATCCACTTTGCTTGCTCTCACTTATTGTATCATTTTGCCAATACCTATATGTGCAACACTGATTTTTAATGCTATTGTTTCATACTGTACGTTGCATTCATTCTTTGGTATCTCTTACAAAATGGTTGAACTGAATCAGAAGTCATATGGTGACAAATTGTTATTATTATTATTATTATTATTATGATCTAAATAATGTAAAGGTTGCTCAATAAACCGCTGCTGGTTTGACAAATCATCTGCCGAACCCGGGATCGAACCAGGGACCTTTAGATCTTCAGTCTAACGCTCTCCCAACTGAGCTATTTCGGCTATGCATGATTTTTGGACAGTGTCCTGGAGCGGATCTGAAGCACAATGTTAGAGATAGGCAGATAAGCTTCCTTGAAAGGTGAATTTCAGAGAGTCTGGGGGAATACAATATAAGACTTCATGGGAATAAGTGCAAACTGTAAACACTGTAAAATCTGGGGCATCCTTCAATCTAGTACAATCTAGTATATATTATAATGCTTGAAACACTTTAAAATGTTGAATTTTTCCTTTTCTTGTTCACTGTATTGGCAAACGCAGCAAGGTAAACAAAAGAGAGTATTTGCTACAATCAATAGCACTAACAGGCTTCAGTGAAGTCATCATATCAATCAGTGATCTCATGTAAAAGTAGAATGTCTGGAAGGCTGGCCCTACTGACTACACACCAAAAAACTTGGAGAATGCGGGCATCGATCCCGCTACCTCTTACATGCCAAAGCAAGCGCTCTACCATGTGAGCTAATTCCCCTCTTACATGAAAGTGCGTCAGTGCTGGCTGCTTCACTTTCTGCAGGGCAAATCTGTCTGGGAACTTGCACTGCTGAATCCCAGTTATCAGACACAGCTGAATGTCCAGGGCTGTGGGATGATTGGGTGAGAAGGAGAGTTGAATCATCGGAGCCCAGTAAGTAGACCCTTTGTCGCCATACTAGGCATCTTCCCTGGTTGTCTAGTGGTTAGGATTCGGCGCTCTCACCGCCGCGGCCCGCGTTCGATTCCCGGTCAGGGAAAGAAAGCTGATTCTTTTTTTGTTCATATCTTAAGTTACTGTTGACAGAAATGTCATTTTATTTCCCCCCATTGATTTTAGACTTGCGCAAACCCATCTCTTGCTAATTCAATTCCGAAAACAGAAAGGATAATGGAAGTGACTGTAAGAATTGTATTCATTGCGCATGTCAATTGAAATATTGCAAGAAGAGAATGCGCTAGTCGGGGAAAGTTATACATACACACCTACAGACTTATGAACATAAATTGCTTCAATATCATTTCTTAGCCGACATTTTGGTTTTATTTGAACATTTGTAGTAATTATAATCATACTCAATCAATTTATTATATTATGATGATTTCAGTCACCAGGACTCAGGACGAGATTGCCACGGCCATTGAGTACCGCCACCTACCCCATCACACAAACACACACACACACACACACACACAGAAATGTATATTGGTAACAATATTTAAAAAGGGGGAATTAAAAATGGGCCGAAGTGGGCAATGTATAATTGTGTACAGATCCATAAACCGACCCCTGAGCATGTATATACCTATAAGCATGTACATGTTGTTTGTTACAGCGGTTTCCAAATTATTTCCATTTGAAAGATTTCATTTTTCTGAAATGGAGCAAGCAAATTGTATGAAAATTGAACAAAAGTTACAAAAGATACATGGATGTTTCGTATCCAGAGTCAGGTGGATGAGATGAGGATGGGGACATGTTCATATTGTAACTGTACATTACTAAAAGAAGGCTTTTTTTCTATACAGATAAGGTGTTTTAAAAAACATGCAATACACACTCACACACACAAATGCAAAACTGTAACTGTTTCATACGCTCATAATATACATTTTCTTTAACTGTGCACGCAATGTCTTGTATATAATGTATACCCTGTTCATGTATGTAACTGTACTTGTAACCATGTACTATTTGTTTTACAATCTGTGCCCAGGACATACTTGAAAACGAGAGGTAACTCTCAATGTATTACTTCCTGGTAAAAATATTTTATAAATAAATAAAATGCACACTCACACACACAAATGCAAAATGCACACACAAAAGCCAAAAAGATGGTACTGCAAACACTAATTAACACCAAAGGGATGTGCCTATTGCTAAAATATGAGCAGCAGCAGCAGCAGCGGCAGCACCCCTGTTATCTATGGATGGGACTGATACCCCCTGCAGACACAGGCACACACACCGCGCACACACGCGCACACACGCACAGAGGGGTCTGTAGTGTGACAGGGCACGCCAGCTTCGCCACCAGGCACTCCTTCTTGAATTAAAATAAACCTATCTCCTTACCTCTTTGTGGATGCACCCTCTTTACCCAACAAGAGGGACAGGACCAGCTCTCCTCAGCTTCCATTTACCCTTCCTTTCCTCTCTCACTTGAAAACTTTCTACCCCTGAGAGAGTGGGTGGGAGGGAGATAGAGCAAGAAACAGCGCCCCAAAACCTGTCCCATTAACAGCAGAAGCAGCACAGGCTTCTGTCCCTCTGCTCCTCTCCTCTCCTCTCCTCTCACTCCATTCATTTGCATGGGAGGGAGGAGCCCTCTCTCTCTCTTTCTCTCTCTCTCTCTCTCTCTCTCATCTCTCTCTCTCTCCTCTCTCTCTCTCTTCTCTCTCTCTCTCTCCTCTCTCTCTCCCTCTCTCCTCTCTCTCTCTCTCTCTCTCTCCTCTCTCTCTCTCTCTCTCTTCACCTAGCAGCCACTATTATGTGATGATGTCACAATGCGTCTCTAACATCACAGACATATGCTGACATCATCACACAGGCTGACTGGCCATTAAGAGACAGAGAGGCAGATAGAGACACACTGACAAATGCATACACTGAAGGCATAGGCAGCATGCAGCTTCTGCACCATAAAAGTACATTTGAATCAAAAAGAATGATGATGTCTTTTAAGTGTGGCTCTATTGAAGTTTTGGGGTGTAAGTGTCAAGACAATCTTGGCAAAAAACGGAGGCATCATTTTCAACCATTTAATCAATATGTGCTTTTAGATGACACTATCCTACCATCTGCATGGATATAATAATAATAATATTATTAAAAATAATATTAATAATAATAATAATAATAGATACCATGGGAAAATAATAGGAGACATAATGGAAATATTATCCAGTTTGTCACATAAGGGGAATATACATAGCGCTTCACAGCAATAATACAAGTGACAAAACTGGAATATAATAAATATATGGCTAGGGATACAGTATCCTACAGTACATCTGTCATGGATATAATAATAAGAGACATCATGGGAAAATTATAGGAAACATAATGGTAAAAAGCGCTACAGACATAAAAGGAAAGATCCGGAAAAAGAGTTGCTTGCTCCCCGAAGAGCTTACAGTCTAAGTCTATACATAACAAGATACTATGTGTATCCATTTTGTGACCATTTCTGTCATCAGAAAATAGAAACAACATGCAGAACACATCCAACTTTGCTGCCATTTGCTCATTAAATATTTTGACCAACACAGTCTGTGAACTGTTGATGTTTAATGCTATGGTCACAAGCACAGCAGTACGCCAATAATGCAAGACGGTTTTATGTATGTCTTCTTCGCGCTGAAGCCGTGTCTCTTGGAGCTCTGGTGGAGGAACTATTCACCTGTCTTGATGTCTCAGAGCTTTCAGAGAGTAAAAAACCTAGCAATAGTTTAGTTATTTTGATGCCCGCCTCATATAAACAAAATACAGCACACAATCCACTTTGCTGGCTCTCACTTATTGTATCATTTTGCCATACCTATATGTGCAACACTGATTTTTAATGCTATTGTTTCATACTGTACGTTGCATTCATTCTTTGGTATCTCTTACAAAATGGTTGAACTGAATCAGAAGTCATATGGTGACAAATTGTTATTATTATTATTATTATTATGATTCTAATAATGTAAAGGTTGCTCAATAAACCGCTGCTGGTATTGACAAAATCATCTGCCGAAAACCCGGGATCGAACCAGGGACCTTTAGATCTTCAGTCTAACGCTCTCCCAACTGAGCTATTTCGGCTATGCATGATTTTTGGACAGGTGTCTGGAGCGGATCTGAAGCACAATGTTAGAGATAGGCCAGATAAGCTTCCTTGAAAAGGTGAATTTTCAGAGAGTCTGGGGGAATACAATATAAGACTTCATGGGAATAAGTGCAAACTGTAAACACTGTAAAATCTGGGGCATCCCTTCAATCTAGTACAATCTAGTATATATTATAATGCTTGAAACACTTTAAAATGTTGAATTTTTCCTTTTCTTGTTCACTGTATTGGCAAACGCAGCAAGGTAAACAAAAGAGAGTATTTGCTACAATCAATAGCACTAACAGGCTTCAGTGAAGTCATCATATCAATCAGTGATCTCATGTAAAAGTAGAATGTCTGGAAGGCCTGGCCCTACTGACTACACACCAAAAAAATTGGAGAATGCGGGCATCGATCCCGCTACCTCTTACATGCAAAGCAAGCGCTCTACCATGTGAGCTAATTCCCCTCTTACATGAAAGTGCGTCAGTGCTGGCTGCTTCACTTTCTGCAGGGCAAATCTGTCTGGGAACTTGCACTGCTGAATCCCAGTTATCAGACACAGCTGAATGTCCAGGGCTGTGGATGATTGGGTGAGAAGGAGAGTTGAATCATCGGAGCCCAGTAAGTAGACCCTTTGTCGCCATACTAGGCATCTTCCCTGGTTGTCTAGTGGTTAGGATTCGGCGCTCTCACCGCCGCGGCCCGCGTTCGATTCCCGGTCAGGGAAAGAAAGCTGATTCTTTTTTTGTTCATATCTTAAGTTACTGTTGACAGAAATGTCATTTTATTTCCCCCCATTGATTTTAGACTTGCGCAAACCCATCTCTTGCTAATTCAATTCCGAAAACAGAAAGGATAATGGAAGTGACTGTAAGAATTGTATTCATTGCGCATGTCAATTGAAATATTGCAAGAAGAGAATGCGCTAGTCGGGGAAAGTTATACATACACACCTACATACTTATGAACATAAATTGCTTCAATATCATTTCTTAGCCGACATTTTGGTTTTATTTGAACATTTGTAGTAATTATAATCATACTCAATCAATTTATTATATTATGATGATTTCCAGTCACCAGGACTCAGGACGAGATTGCCACGGCCATTGAGTACCGCCACCTACCCCATCACACAAACACACACACACACACACAAAATGTATATTGGTAACAATAATTTAAAAAGGGGGAATTAAAATGGCCGAAGTGGGCAATGTATAATTGTGTACAGATCCATAAACCGACCCCTGAGCATGTATATACCTATAAGCATGTACAGTGTTGTTTGTTACAGCGGTTTCCAAATTATTTCCATTTGAAAGATTTCATTTTTCTGAAATGGAGCAAGCAAATTGTATGAAAATTGAACAAAAGTTACAAAAGAATACATGGATGTTTCGTATCCAGAGTCAGGTGGATGAGATGAGATGGGGACATGTTCATATTGTAACTGTACATTACTAAAAGAAGGCTTTTTTTCTATACAGATAAGGTGTTTTAAAAAAACATGCAATACACACTCACACACACAAATGCAAAACTGTAACTGTTTCATACGCTCATAATATACATTTTCTTTAACTGTGCACGCAATGTCTTGTACAGTATATAATGTATACCCTGTTCATGTATGTAACTGTACTTGTAACCATGTACTATTTGTTTTACTCTGTGCCCAGGACATACTTGAAAACGAGAGGTAACTCTCAATGTATTACTTCCTGGTAAAATATTTTATAAATAAATAAAATGCACACTCACACACACAAATGCAAAATGCACACACAAAAGCCAAAAAGATGGTACTGCAAACACTAATTAACACCAAAGGGATGTGCCTATTGCTAAAATATGAGCAGCAGCAGCAGCAGCGGCAGCACCCCTGTTATCTATGGATGGGACTGATACCCCTGCAGACACAGGCACACACACGCGCACACACGCGCACACACGCGCACACACGCACAGAGGGGTCTGTAGTGTGACAGGGCACGCCAGCTTCGCCACCAGGCACTCCTTCTTGAATTAAAATAAACCTATCTCCTTACCTCTTTGTGGATGCACCCTCTTTACCAACAAGAGGGACAGGACCAGCTCTCCTCAGCTTCCATTTACCCTTCCTTTCCTCTCTCACTTGAAAACTTTCTACCCCTGAGAGAGTGGGTGGGAGGGAGATAGAGCAAGAAACAGCGCCCCAAAACCTGTCCCATTAACAGCAGAAGCAGCACAGGCTTCTGTCCCTCTGCTCCTCTCCTCTCCTCTCACTCCATTCATTTGCATGGGAGGGAGGAGCCTCTCTCTCTCTCTCTCTCTCTCTCTCTCTCTCTCTCTCTCTCTCTCTGTCTCTCTCTCTCTCTCTCTCCCTCTCTCTCCCTCTCTCTCCCTCTCTCTCTCTCTCTCTCTCTCTCTCTCTCTCTCTCTCTTCACCTAGCAGCCAGTATATGTGATGATGTCACAATGCGTCTCTAACATCACAGACATATGCTGACATCATCACACAGGCTGACTGGCCATTAAGAGACAGAGAGGCAGATAGAGACACACTGACAAATGCATACACTGAAGGCACAGGCAGCATGCAGCTTCTGCACCATAAAAGTACATTTGAATCAAAAAGAATGATGATGTCTTTTAAGTGTGGCTCTATTGAAGTTTTGGGGTGTAAGTGTCAAGACAATCTTGGCAAAAAACGGAGGCATCATTTTCAACCATTTAATCAATATGTGCTTTTAGATGACACTATCCTACATTCTGCATGGATATAATAATAATAATATTATTAAAAATAATATTAATAATAATAATAATAATAGATACCATGGGGAAAATAATAGGAGACATAATGGAAATATTATCCAGTTTGTCACCATAAGGGGAATATACATAGCGCTTCACAGCAATAATACAAGTGACAAAACTGGAATATAATAAATATATGGCTAGGGATACAGTATCCTACAGTACATCTGTCATGGATATAATAATAAGAGACATCATGGGAAAATTATAGGAAACATAATGGTAAAAAGCGCTACAGACATAAAAGGAAAGATCCGGAAAAAGAGTTGCTGCTCCCCCGAAGAGCTTACAGTCTAAGTCTATACATAACAAGATACTATGTGTATCCATTTTGTGACCATTTCTGTCATCAGAAAATAGAAACAACATGCAGAACACATCCAACTTTGCTGCCATTTGCTCATTAAATATTTTGACCAACACCAGTCTGTGAACTGTTGATGTTTAATGCTATGGTCACAAGCACAGCAGTATCGCCAATAATGCAAGACGGTTTTATGTATGTCTTCTTCGCGCTGAAGCCGGTGTCTCTTGGAGCTCTGGTGGAGGAACTATTCACCTGTCTTGATATCTCAGAGCTTTCAGAGAGTAAAAAACCTAGCAATAGTTTAGTTATTTTGATGCCCGCCTCATATAAACAAAATACAGCACACAATCCACTTTGCTTGCTCTCACTTATTGTATCATTTTGCCAATACCTATATGTGCAACACTGATTTTTAATGCTATTGTTTCATACTGTACGTTGCATTCATTCTTTGGTATCTCTTACAAAATGGTTGAACTGAATCAGAAGTCATATGGTGACAAATTGTTATTATTATTATTATTATTATGATTCTAAATAATGTAAAGGTTGCTCAATAAACCGCTGCTGGTATTGACAAAATCATCTGCCGAAACCCGGGATCGAACCAGGGACCTTTAGATCTTCAGTCTAACGCTCTCCCAACTGAGCTATTTCGGCTATGCATGATTTTTGGACAGGTGTCTGGAGCGGATCTGAAGCACAATGTTAGAGATAGGCCAGATAAGCTTCCTTGAAAAGGTGAATTTTCAGAGAGTCTGGGGGAATACAATATAAGACTTCATGGGAATAAGTGCAAACTGTAAACACTGTAAAATCTGGGGCATCCCTTCAATCTAGTACAATCTAGTATATATTATAATGCTTGAAACACTTTAAAATGTTGAATTTTTCCTTTTCTTGTTCACTGTATTGGCAAACGCAGCAAGGTAAACAAAAGAGAGTATTTGCTACAATCAATAGCACTAACAGGCTTCAGTGAAGTCATCATATCAATCAGTGATCTCATGTAAAAGTAGAATGTCTGGAAGGCCTGGCCCTACTGACTACACACCAAAAAAATTGGAGAATGCGGGCATCGATCCCGCTACCTCTTACATGCAAAGCAAGCGCTCTACCATGTGAGCTAATTCCCCTCTTACATGAAAGTGCGTCAGTGCTGGCTGCTTCACTTTCTGCAGGGCAAATCTGTCTGGGAACTTGCACTGCTGAATCCCAGTTATCAGACACAGCTGAATGTCCAGGGCTGTGGATGATTGGGTGAGAAGGAGAGTTGAATCATCGGAGCCCAGTAAGTAGACCCTTTGTCGCCATACTAGGCATCTTCCCTGGTTGTCTAGTGGTTAGGATTCGGCGCTCTCACCGCCGCGGCCCGCGTTCGATTCCCGGTCAGGGAAAGAAAGCTGATTCTTTTTTTGTTCATATCTTAAGTTACTGTTGACAGAAATGTCATTTTATTTCCCCCCATTGATTTTAGACTTGCGCAAACCCATCTCTTGCTAATTCAATTCCGAAAACAGAAAGGATAATGGAAGTGACTGTAAGAATTGTATTCATTGCGCATGTCAATTGAAATATTGCAAGAAGAGAATGCGCTAGTCGGGGAAAGTTATACATACACACCTACATACTTATGAACATAAATTGCTTCAATATCATTTCTTAGCCGACATTTTGGTTTTATTTGAACATTTGTAGTAATTATAATCATACTCAATCAATTTATTATATTATGATGATTTCCAGTCACCAGGACTCAGGACGAGATTGCCACGGCCATTGAGTACCGCCACCTACCCCATCACACAAACACACACACACACACACACACAAAATGTATATTGGTAACAATAATTTAAAAAGGGGGAATTAAAATGGCCGAAGTGGGCAATGTATAATTGTGTACAGATCCATAAACCGACCCCTGAGCATGTATATACCTATAAGCATGTACAGTGTTGTTTGTTACAGCGGTTTCCAAATTATTTCCATTTGAAAGATTTCATTTTTCTGAAATGGAGCAAGCAAATTGTATGAAAATTGAACAAAAGTTACAAAAGAATACATGGATGTTTCGTATCCAGAGTCAGGTGGATGAGATGAGATGGGGACATGTTCATATTGTAACTGTACATTACTAAAAGAAGGCTTTTTTTCTATACAGATAAGGTGTTTTAAAAAAACATGCAATACACACTCACACACACAAATGCAAAACTGTAACTGTTTCATACGCTCATAATATACATTTTCTTTAACTGTGCACGCAATGTCTTGTATATAATGTATACCCTGTTCATGTATGTAACTGTACTTGTAACCATGTACTATTTGTTTTACTCTGTGCCCAGGACATACTTGAAAACGAGAGGTAACTCTCAATGTATTACTTCCTGGTAAAATATTTTATAAATAAATAAAATGCACACTCACACACACAAATGCAAAATGCACACACAAAAGCCAAAAAGATGGAACTGCAAACACTAATTAACACCAAAGGGATGTGCCTATTGCTAAAATATGAGCAGCAGCAGCAGCAGCGGCAGCACCCCTGTTATCTATGGATGGGACTGATACCCCCTGCAGACACAGGCACACACACGCGCACACACGCGCACACACGCACAGAGGGGTCTGTAGTGTGACAGGGCACGCCAGCTTCGCCACCAGGCACTCCTTCTTGAATTAAAATAAACCTATCTCCTTACCTCTTTGTGGATGCACCCTCTTTACCAACAAGAGGGACAGGACCAGCTCTCCTCAGCTTCCATTTACCCTTCCTTTCCTCTCTCACTTGAAAACTTTCTACCCCTGAGAGAGTGGGTGGGAGGGAGATAGAGCAAGAAACAGCGCCCCAAAACCTGTCCCATTAACAGCAGAAGCAGCACAGGCTTCTGTCCCTCTGCTCCTCTCCTCTCCTCTCACTCCATTCATTTGCATGGGAGGGAGGAGCCTCTCTCTCTCTCTCTCTCTCTCTCTCTCTCTCTCTCTCTCTCTCTCTCTGTCTCTCTCTCTCTCTCTCTCCCTCTCTCTCCCTCTCTCTCCCTCTCTCTCTCTCTCTCTCTCTCTCTCTCTCTCTCTCTCTTCACCTAGCAGCCAGTATATGTGATGATGTCACAATGCGTCTCTAACATCACAGACATATGCTGACATCATCACACAGGCTGACTGGCCATTAAGAGACAGAGAGGCAGATAGAGACACACTGACAAATGCATACACTGAAGGCACAGGCAGCATGCAGCTTCTGCACCATAAAAGTACATTTGAATCAAAAAGAATGATGATGTCTTTTAAGTGTGGCTCTATTGAAGTTTTGGGGTGTAAGTGTCAAGACAATCTTGGCAAAAAACGGAGGCATCATTTTCAACCATTTAATCAATATGTGCTTTTAGATGACACTATCCTACATTCTGCATGGATATAATAATAATAATATTATTAAAAATAATATTAATAATAATAATAATAATAGATACCATGGGAAAATAATAGGAGACATAATGGAAATATTATCCAGTTTGTCACCATAAGGGGAATATACATAGCGCTTCACAGCAATAATACAAGTGACAAAACTGGAATATAATAAATATATGGCTAGGGATACAGTATCCTACAGTACATCTGTCATGGATATAATAATAAGAGACATCATGGGAAAATTATAGGAAACATAATGGTAAAAAGCGCTACAGACATAAAAGGAAAGATCCGGAAAAAGAGTTGCTGCTCCCCCGAAGAGCTTACAGTCTAAGTCTATACATAACAAGATACTATGTGTATCCATTTTGTGACCATTTCTGTCATCAGAAAATAGAAACAACATGCAGAACACATCCAACTTTGCTGCCATTTGCTCATTAAATATTTTGACCAACACCAGTCTGTGAACTGTTGATGTTTAATGCTATGGTCACAAGCACAGCAGTATCGCCAATAATGCAAGACGGTTTTATGTATGTCTTCTTCGCGCTGAAGCCGGTGTCTCTTGGAGCTCTGGTGGAGGAACTATTCACCTGTCTTGATATCTCAGAGCTTTCAGAGAGTAAAAAACCTAGCAATAGTTTAGTTATTTTGATGCCCGCCTCATATAAACAAAATACAGCACACAATCCACTTTGCTTGCTCTCACTTATTGTATCATTTTGCCAATACCTATATGTGCAACACTGATTTTTAATGCTATTGTTTCATACTGTACGTTGCATTCATTCTTTGGTATCTCTTACAAAATGGTTGAACTGAATCAGAAGTCATATGGTGACAAATTGTTATTATTATTATTATTATTATGATTCTAAATAATGTAAAGGTTGCTCAATAAACCGCTGCTGGTATTGACAAAATCATCTGCCGAAACCCGGGATCGAACCAGGGACCTTTAGATCTTCAGTCTAACGCTCTCCCAACTGAGCTATTTCGGCTATGCATGATTTTTGGACAGGTGTCTGGAGCGGATCTGAAGCACAATGTTAGAGATAGGCCAGATAAGCTTCCTTGAAAAGGTGAATTTTCAGAGAGTCTGGGGGAATACAATATAAGACTTCATGGGAATAAGTGCAAACTGTAAACACTGTAAAATCTGGGGCATCCCTTCAATCTAGTACAATCTAGTATATATTATAATGCTTGAAACACTTTAAAATGTTGAATTTTTCCTTTTCTTGTTCACTGTATTGGCAAACGCAGCAAGGTAAACAAAAGAGAGTATTTGCTACAATCAATAGCACTAACAGGCTTCAGTGAAGTCATCATATCAATCAGTGATCTCATGTAAAAGTAGAATGTCTGGAAGGCCTGGCCCTACTGACTACACACCAAAAAATTGGAGAATGCGGGCATCGATCCCGCTACCTCTTACATGCAAAGCAAGCGCTCTACCATGTGAGCTAATTCCCCTCTTACATGAAAGTGCGTCAGTGCTGGCTGCTTCACTTTCTGCAGGGCAAATCTGTCTGGGAACTTGCACTGCTGAATCCCAGTTATCAGACACAGCTGAATGTCCAGGGCTGTGGATGATTGGGTGAGAAGGAGAGTTGAATCATCGGAGCCCAGTAAGTAGACCCTTTGTCGCCATACTAGGCATCTTCCCTGGTTGTCTAGTGGTTAGGATTCGGCGCTCTCACCGCCGCGGCCCGCGTTCGATTCCCGGTCAGGGAAAGAAAGCTGATTCTTTTTTTGTTCATATCTTAAGTTACTGTTGACAGAAATGTCATTTTATTTCCCCCCATTGATTTTAGACTTGCGCAAACCCATCTCTTGCTAATTCAATTCCGAAAACAGAAAGGATAATGGAAGTGACTGTAAGAATTGTATTCATTGCGCATGTCAATTGAAATATTGCAAGAAGAGAATGCGCTAGTCGGGGAAAGTTATACATACACACCTACATACTTATGAACATAAATTGCTTCAATATCATTTCTTAGCCGACATTTTGGTTTTATTTGAACATTTGTAGTAATTATAATCATACTCAATCAATTTATTATATTATGATGATTTCCAGTCACCAGGACTCAGGACGAGATTGCCACGGCCATTGAGTACCGCCACCTACCCCATCACACAAACACACACACACACACACACACAAAATGTATATTGGTAACAATAATTTAAAAAGGGGGAATTAAAATGGCCGAAGTGGGCAATGTATAATTGTGTACAGATCCATAAACCGACCCCTGAGCATGTATATACCTATAAGCATGTACAGTGTTGTTTGTTACAGCGGTTTCCAAATTATTTCCATTTGAAAGATTTCATTTTTCTGAAATGGAGCAAGCAAATTGTATGAAAATTGAACAAAAGTTACAAAAGAATACATGGATGTTTCGTATCCAGAGTCAGGTGGATGAGATGAGATGGGGACATGTTCATATTGTAACTGTACATTACTAAAAGAAGGCTTTTTTTCTATACAGATAAGGTGTTTTAAAAAAACATGCAATACACACTCACACACACAAATGCAAAACTGTAACTGTTTCATACGCTCATAATATACATTTTCTTTAACTGTGCACGCAATGTCTTGTATATAATGTATACCCTGTTCATGTATGTAACTGTACTTGTAACCATGTACTATTTGTTTTACTCTGTGCCCAGGACATACTTGAAAACGAGAGGTAA